>NW_006198462.1:797825-811155 GCF_000334495.1 Tupaia belangeri chinensis | reverse complement strand
GAGCTTTAACATTTCAAAGATTAGTTCTTCAGATATAGGATTTTAAGTTCACTCGGGCAACTGTAGTTCAGAACTATATCCTTAGGCAAAATAAACCAGATTTTCTGTTGGAATAAAATAATGTACTTGTACTCATCACTTCATTGAGGAGAAAATTAACTCCCAATTTTCATTAGGAACGTGAGTGTTCCAGCTACTGATTTAAGAAAGATAAATGAAAAAGATCTCTACAAAGTAAATAAATAGCTATTCAAAATCATAGGTACATGACACAAAAGAGTTTTTTGCCATATCTAATTTCTGGTTGAGGTGAGTGAGGGAGGAGTAGAGTTGAGAGAATTGGTAGGATTATTAGAAAATACAAAGTGATCACACAAAAAAGGTCATTATTAATAAGGACGTCTGTGGCTTTAGGATACACCCAGGTTTAATTGGTCTTCTGTCATAGCTCTAGAAATTTGGTGCCTTGGGGACCAGCAGTTAGTGTAATGGCTATGTCCCTGGACTCCCATGTAGTCAACTGTGGTTCATGTCCCTGACCCAGTGGCTTAAAACTCATGCCGGGCACATGTGCATGAGTGCCCAAGATCCCGAGAGGAGAATGGAGGAGAAGGTATTGCAGCGTGACCATCTCCCCTAGGGGGTGATTTATCGCTTTCTGTCTCTATGTCTCTCTCTGTCTGGTGAGTACACACACCCTATAGCGAAAACCTCTCCAAAAAAAAAAAAAAAAAAAGAAAAAAGAAAGGAAGAAATTTGGTGCCTTTAAAAAAATAATTATTTAATTTATTTATTATTATTTTTTTAATTTGACCAGAGAGACAGAGTGAGAGAGAGAGAGAGAGAGAGAGGGAGAGAGAGAGAGAGAGAGAGAGAGAGGAAGCTAGCTGCCAAGTCTGAGACTTAAACCATGGATGGCCATGTGGTAGTTTAGTGCCTTAACCACCATGCCAACTGCTGGCCTCAATTTCTTGATTTTTTAAAAAAATTTAAATCCTTTTGGTACAAGATTATTTACAAAATCACTGTTTGCTATGTATACACTCATTCCAGAAACAATAAATAAGGTGAAAAATTGTATACTACGGTTAGCATGACCTGACCCCATCTGTCCATAAACTATAGGCTCTTCTGGACATAAAAGAAAGCCTCTAACAGAACTAGCTCCAAAAGCTCTCTTCTTAAAAGGTCAAGCAGGGGACCCAGGTAGTGGTGCAGGGGTAAAAATGTGCCACTTTTTGGAGCAGATCCACATGGGAAAGTTGCTGGCTCATGTCCAGAGATCTCTCTGAGTACTCTGGGGAGTGCTTGCCCATGATTCAGGCTGGCTGAGCTGTGGCTGGATCGTGGCATCAGGACCCTGTTGTGGGTATTTATTTCTATCTTATTTTCTCTGTCTCTGTCTTTCTTATTCTCCTAATCCATGAGTACACACAACAACAACAAAATCAAACAGTTGACTATTTGGTGGTTTTAAAGATAAATATACAGAAATCAAATCAAGTTTCCTTCCCAAGTGGGGACTGGATTTGCTTCTAATGAATCGATACGGCAGAAGCTAGTGCCAAGATTATGTAATATTTTTAGCCTATTATCTTTGTCTCACTTTCTCTGTCTTTCTGTCTATCTCTATCTTTGTCTTTCTCTGTCTCTCCTGTATAATCATTTGTCTAGAGAAAGACAGCTGCCATGTCATTTGAGCAGCCCTGTGGAGAGGCCCAGGGGGTGAGGAACTGAGCCACAGAGTTTACTCTGTTTCTTCAGAATATGCCAAACTGTAGGCTCTCTATTCTCATCTTTCCTTATTAAAATTCGGCTCATTCTTTATTACTTCATCATTATCAACTGCTTCTGTCTATAATTTCTTTCTCATTCTTTGAGCCGAATTTTAATAAATAGTATCCTCTCTGAAGTAGTTATCTGACTACTCAGTAGAGATTAATTTCTCCCTTTTGAATGTCTGGTTTATATATAGCCTATAACAATATATAGGCAATTGATTAAATATACTATTTGTTCAATGTTATTATTTCTGTGCTTGCTTCTCATAAAAATATCTATAGAATCTACTAATGTTTTACATGAGTGCATTTGTAGTAATGTGTGACTTAGTAATTTTTTTTATAATATGCCAGAGGGTGTGCATGCTCACTGGAGAGAGACAGAGAGACAAAGTGGAAGCACTCCCTGTGGAGGATAACCATGCTGCAATCCCTTCGTTTTTTCCTTTAGGAATTTTGGACACACATGCATACACAACTGGCATGTGTCTTAAGCAGCTGGGTACAGGACTTGAACCACTCAGTTGGCCATGTGAGTTCCAGCCACCCCTCAACCATCATACCACGGGCTGGCCCTGTGATTTAGTCTTTTTTTTAAAGAAGTATTTATTTAATTTTATTTATCATTATTATTACTTTTAAATTTGCTATAGGGCACATATGCTCACGAGAGAGAGAGAAAGTGAGAAGGCAATCTGCCAGGTCTGGGACTCGAACAACAGTTAACCATGTGGGAGTCTAGTACCTCCTGGCCCTAGTGACTTAGTTTTTTTAAAGCTATATTGAGCATTTTGTGAAATGATCTTATTCCTCTAATATATAAAATTTTAAAGTGTACAGTCATTATACATTGTCTGGTGGTACTGAAGTAGAATTTGTAACCTTACAAAACTACAATAGGTATAAAGTATAGCTTCAAAGTTCAGATCAGAAAATGGGATAAAACGAGTCAGGAAGCTCAGGACTCTGGTCTCTGGCAAACAGATGAAATGATCTGGTTCTCAAAGGGACAATGAATCTCCATGTTTAAGTCACAATATCAGCAAAGGAAGACAAATGGCATGTCATGGAAAGAGCAGCTACTCAAGATGGTAGCTAACCTAGTTACCAAAGGCATATACCAAAATCAATCATTTTCCAATATACCACCAATATTAAGTTAGGACTATGGAGAGATCTTTTATATACGTGACAAAAATATAAAATATCTACAAACTGGTTTAACAAGAAATGTTTTGAATCTATATAAAGTATCATAAAAATGTTGAGACATACAAGGGAGCTTTAATAAGGGGAGAAATATATATGCACTTGCCTGGGAAGAAATAATATTACTAAGATGACAATTCTCTCCAAATCATTTTACAAATTCAATGAAAATCCAATAAATATTCCCCTTAGAATTAGAAAAAAATTGATTATAAAACACGTAAACATGGCAAAACAGAAGGAACTAAGCTTTGGAAAAAAGAAGAATGGTCAGAAAGACATGCCCTTTAACACTTTGAAATGCATTTAAGAATCAAAATCATGTGTTAATGATAGTAGAGGAGACAGTTTAAAAAGTGGAACAGGATAGTAAGCTCTGACACGAAACTGTAAGTATTTAGCAAGTGGACAACATGGTATTTTAAGTGAGTGGTTAAAGAATAAATTGTTCAAGGAATAGGATAGGAACAATTAATTCGATATTAGGGAAAAAATCAATTGGATTTCTATTTGGATACTTTAAACATCCATTCAGAGTTCAAAAAGCCACCAATATTTGTGCTTATTGCTCTTGAGTTTACTAGCTTTTCTCTTGGGTATCCTTCATTCTTTTAGTAAATAAAAAGCTAAATATCCCTTGTTTGATCTGGTGTGTAACCTTCCTTGTGTCCTAATCAAAGTTTCATCTATTTCTCTGCTGACAACAGAACTTATCTAGACTTTGCTTATGCACTATTCATTTTTATTTTACCATCTAATCATTACTTCAGCATAATCAACTGCTTCTTTTTTTTTTATAAATTTTTTTTCTTTTTGCTATAGGGCACGTGTGCTTGCCAGACAGAGAGAGAGAGACAGAGATATAGAAAGCGAGAAATCACCCCCCAGGGGGAATGGCCATGCCACAATCCCTTCTCCTCCATTCTCCTTTCAGGATCTTGGGCACGCACGCACATGCACCTGGTGAGTTTAAGCCACTGGGTCTGGGACTCGAACTGCGGTTGACTACATGGGAGTCCAGCGACATAGCCATTACACTAACTGCCAGTCCCTATCAACTGCTTCTTTCTATAATTCCTTTTGTACTTCACAAATTATACTGTGCTCTGAACACTCAGCTATTCATATTCCTAAAACAAAATTGAATATACTACTAACAGAGAAGCTGGAAATCTCCATGTAAGGTCTATACAGAGGAAGTCAGGTCCCACATGGCCCATCAGGTTCAGTTCCAGTCCTGGCAATTTGAAAAACAAGCTGCTTACTTGGGTATGTCTAGGATCCTGGACAGGATTGGAGAACTGGAGGAGAAAGGACTGCCCTCTTAGGGGGTGATCTCTCTCTCTCTCATTCTCTCTTGTATGCATATGAATGCACCCTGCGGTATAAAAATTAAGTATTTATAGAGAATCACATAATATCTAACATAAAAATTTTCAATTGAGAATCATTTGGTTTAACTCTAACCATCCTTATTATATTGATAAATCAATTAATCCCTTTGTGACTCAGTTTCAATTTGGAAATGGGTATATTATAATTTGCCTAGGATTCGTCAACAGAATGGTAAGAAGAAGAAATGAAATAATATATACTAAAGCATGTTGGAAACTTCATGGCAGTATATAAATACTAGTTGTCATTTCCTGTTATTCCTCATCCCTTTTTTGTTCATGGCTGCTCAACCCCCAAGCTAGCAGGAAAGCAAAGTCATTGGGCTTCCTCTGGTACCTTACTAGGGAAGTTAGGTTGGCCATTGGAGTTTGGTAGTACTGTAGAAGGCTAGAAGGATCACTACCGAGGTTGCTAGATGGGAGCAAATGCATGGCCTGAGCCTATCCAGATTCACTATGAGCTTCTGTTATCTCTCCTCCTTGGAAAACATCCCTAGCCACCACCTTTTTGACCTATGCCTGAATGCATCACCATATCACTGTGTAACCCCCACTAGTACACTAGTAACTTCAAAGTTGTGTTTTCTCACTTTTAAATTACCCTCCAAATTCATGTTCATGTGACTTGGAAGGGTTAGGTCTCCCAATCAGTTCTGCCCATTCCATTGCCCAGTCAGAGGACGTGGCTCCTCTGCCCAGGATTACTTTCTCTGAGCCAGCAGGCACTCCAAGACCACTCCAAGACTTTTAAAAGAACTCAGGTTTCCTGTGAGAGGACCAGGTCCTTTATGTCCTGGGTAGTCTCTTAGGGACTCTTGGGGATCTCCTTTGCCAGAAGCTAGGCAAAAGTCTAGCCAAGGTTGCAAGAAGGATTCTGAGGCTTAGGCCTGACTCAGGACTTCTCTCCTGTTAGGTCAAACTGGCAACATCCAGTCACTTCTCCCATATTTTCCATGCTTTTAGTCTCTACCTCTTCTGACCTAAACATACTCAAATAGACAAATTATTTCAAGGAATATATGAGATGTCAAAGAGCTCTTTGGAAAATGTTTTCCTATGGTTGCTTTGAAGTCCAAGAAGAACATTTTAATTTTATTTTACTTAAAATATTATCTATATTGGGGATTAAAAATACTTGTCTTCTATAAGTGCAAGAGGGTATTTTACTATTCCATACATGGTATCATTTCGACTCTGATATTATGACTGAAACAATGGAAATTTTTAATACGAATTCTATATTAAACTATAATAATATGAGTAAAATTAAATCACAGTAAAATGATGTTTCTCTAAATAGAAATTTGTGACATATTGCTATTTTTTCCTTTTTTTATAGTAAGAACTTATAAATTAGAAAATTCTGATACTTAATTATTGAAAGGAATATGGAACCGGGGATGCATGAGAGCTGAAGTATAAGTGTCTAGAGATAGAGAAAAGATGGGAAATTTGAAATAAAGGGGTCTATAGATGCTAGACAGAGAAACAACATGAAACCCAAAGATCGATAGATATAAAAAGTAAGAAAAAGAGGGGCCCAACTGTATCAGGACATATCTACTTTTTTTAAAATCATTGAGTCACAGGATATGCTTGTTAGAAAATTTTTTGTACTTTTAGAAGAAAATGTACATCTATGTCTATATATATTTTAATTTTGGAAATTATCCCAGCTACACTCGGTAAAATGAGGTCAAACTGAGGTCAACCTACTTTTATACTTTTTCGTACTATCAAATCATAAATAACTACTTCAAGAACACCATTCCTCACTTTAGCTTATGATAATCTCCTTTTAAGCCTTACCAATAAACAAAGTATTCCATTAATGTTTACGTAATATTATGTGATGAACTTTAATGTTAGCATTGGAATGCTATTTTGCTTTGAGATTACTGGCCCATCACATACTAATGATATAAATTGGCTTATCACTCACTTTGAAGAAGAGGAAAAACTGACAAACCTATTGTGTGCATGTGTGTGTGTGTGTGTGTGGGCATGTGTGTGTGTCGTGTGTGTGTGTGTGTGTGTGTGAGAGAGACAGAGAGAGAGAGAGAGAGAGAGAAATTCCAAAGTCAGATTGAAGGTTCTGGTTTTAACTACTTTCAGATGACTATTTGGAATTTGACCTATGGTGTTTCATTTTGGTAAAATAAGCAAAGTAAAATAATCTGTCAAAAGACTGGGCTTAAGGGAGAAATAGGAGGAAGGGGAAATAATGATCAGCCATGTCCATCCTGAGTCACCTCCTGGAGTCTAAGCTAAGTAGTTAAAATTCATTTCATCCCTTCTCTGACACAGCAAACAGAGGTATTGCCAGTCAAGATAGGACACAAATGGCTTGTATTTCATTTTTCATAAAAGCTTAGACCAATCAACCCTTCCTACTGAGACAGGACTTTTCATCTGGGTAAAAATAGAGAGACAGTCTCAAAATGAAATGCTGGATTTCTCACTCAGAAGGGTTCATTGTGCTAGACATAGAGAAGATAGAGAACAGCAGCTTGAAATATGTTGAAACTCCTGCATTTTATTAATCTTTGAGCTATTGCACAAAGGGATATTTTCTGATTTTCTTTTTTATAGTTTCTTCTTTATTTCTTTTAAATCAAAGACACGATTTCCTTGATTAAGCAGCATGATAGGAATCAAATGCATTTTCAAGGGTCAGTGCCAGATAAAAAGATCTTGTACATTAACATTTAGAGATCACAACAACAGGTTGATTTCAATTTAAACCCCAAAGAGCTGCATTGTACTAATGCAAGAAAAATAACATAATTTTAGTGCACATTTGTGAGAAAGTAAGAAAGATTATAAATTTGATTTTCCTTTCTATTAAGGGAAATCTGAAAGTTTCTGAAATAGATTTGGGAGTAATATTTCTTTTAGGAGCAAAAATATTTAACTTTTGGAACTATGTGAATGTTAATATGATCAATCACTTTATTTAAGCCATCAATAAATTTTTTAATGACTGCATTTCGATCATCATGTCCTATACTAGGCTCTGGATCTTGGTCATGCACGCACACACACTTGGCATGAGTTTAAGCCACCAGGTCTGGGACTTGAATTTCAGTCGACTACATGGGAGTCCAGTGACATAGACATTACACCAACTGCTGGTCCCCAGAATTCTGATCTTCTGTGTTTATCCAGAAAATCATATATGCTTGAAATTTTTAATTTCTTTTTTTTTTAAGAGGTTTTTTGCTGTAGGGCATGTGCGCTTGCCAGACAGACAGAGACAGAGAGACAGAAAGTGAGAAATCACCCCCCAAGGGGGATGTCCATGCCACAATCCCTTCTCCTCCATTCTCCTCTCGGGATCTTGGATACGCATGCACACACGCCCGGCGTGAGTTTAAGCCACTGGGTCTGGAACTTGAACTGTGGTCGACTACGTGGGAGTCCAGCGACATAGCCAATACACTAACTGCTGGTCCCTTTAATTTCTTTTTAAAAGAATTATTTTATTCAATTTTATTATTATTATTTTTGATTTGACCAAGGAGAGACAGACAGAGAGAGAGAAAGCAAGCCACCAGGTCTGGAACCTGAACCATGGTTGGTCATATGGAAATCCAGCATCTCAACCATTATACCACCTCCCAGTCCAAAATTTATTATTTTTTATCATGTATCTTATATGCTAAAATGCCTTTTTTGATTCACTGACAAAATTTAATTCTCATCTATATTCTTAATGTGTATATAGCAGTCCACACTGTTGGCCACTCCTTACTTCTTGAAATACTGTCTTTTTCAATTTCTAGACACTGGACTTTTCCAGCTTTAGTCATATTTTTTGCTTACCGCTCAGACTCTTGGTGATTCTTTCTCCTCTACCTACCAACAAAAGTTAAAGTTCTTATGGTACAATGTTTGGGCTTTTTCTTATTTTACTTTTTATTTAGATGATGTCATTCTAGACATTTGCCTAAATTCTGACAATTCACAAACATATCTTTAGCCTCGACTTCACCTCTGATACCTAGATTTCTGTATCCAATGGTTTACTTGATACTTTAGATGTCTCGAAGGCGGTGTAGATCAGCATGTCTAAAAGAGAACATGTGTTCTTACCTCCTCAGATCTGGTCCTGTTTGAGTCCTTTCTGTCTAGGTAGGGTCACTCCCTACAAGCTAAAAATTAGGATTCATTTGGACACATCCTTCTCATATCTTTTGATTAATTCTTTCTCTAAGTTTTATTGATATTATCTCAAATATATGTATCTTCATTTGCTTTCCTCCGTTATCTTCTGCTAATATTTCCAAATATCAGTGTCTGTTACCTGGACTAGTGAACTAGTCTCCTTATTCATCTTCCACCTCAACAATAAACTAGGTACTATATGGTCTTTTAGAAAGACTGAATTTTCATATCTCTGCTTAAAAATATTTGCTGGCTTAATTGCATTTATCATACAAGCCTAAATTCATAGCTTTGCTGACATCATAAAAGGTGTGGCTCCTCTCTACACCCACAACACTTTCATTCACATCACGCTATTCTTTGGTTTTCTGTACTTAATCTTTAGTGTCTGTATTCATTTCCTTGAGTACCCATGCCCCTCCTGATACAGAACTTTTGTATGCACTGTTCCCTGTGTCCAGTTCTTCTTTGTCTAGCTATAACTACTTGGCTTATTTCTTAAGTACTCATGTGTAATCTTTTCTGGCATGAATGAAGTGTCCCATCTTGTGCTTCTCTTTGTTGTGCTATATTGCAATTGCTTACTTACACACTTGAGACCCCAGGAGAAAAGCTATTTGAACATTTCTTTGTATCCTTAGCACAAAGCACAGTCCTGGCACATAGTTAAGTGTTTGTAAAAGGAATATATGCTTTTTGATACATTCAAAAATAGGTATTATTTTCAAGAAAAATATACTTGAAAGAAGAGATTTTTATAGAAAATAAACATAAACATTTTCTTACTTTCTTTGTTTTGCCCATTGCCTTCAGGATGGAAAGATTTAGGTCTTCAAGTGCTGCTAGTACATTCTCATACTCGCCCAGGTGCTGAGAAAAATATTCTGAAAAGTGAACATATTGAAATATATTTATGTTTGGGTATTAATAACCATAAAACAAAGCAAAAAATTGATCATTTACTCCATAAATGAGTAAAATAAATAAAATGTCAGTTATAATGAAAACTGGAAGTTTTTCAAATGAGACTAAGGGCCCAATATATTCATTTTATTTAAAATAAAGGAAAAAAACTGGGTTGTTACCATTATGCTTGAATAAAGGTTTCTTAGAGAAATAGGGGAAAAATGAATTTTTATCTACCGACAAGGATGTTTCAATTTAAAAATTGTTCTTGACAGCATATTATTATAGATCTCATTAGGGTAGTAATTTTAGAAAAAAAATTAAGCTAGATTTTATTGTGTCTTCTGGGAAGGCACTTACAGAAGTTTAAGAATCAGTGATGCCACTTAACTCAGGGGCCTCTTATGGTATCTTCCACGTAACTATTCCTGTCATGATCTAACTTTTTATATAATTTGGGCAGCACAAATGCCATCTTTATCACATTATTCAGTCACTAAATATAAATAATATATTGGATATCACAATTACAATGAAAAGTATGGGGCACAGATTGCTTCTAAACCACTAGGTTGAAATATAATAAAAATAAATGCAAAACCTCATATTTTCTTATAAAAATTGGTATATTTCTAAAATGAGAGATCTAGCCTGACAGAAATTTGTATGTTAAAAAGATCTAGAACTTTCAGGTACTGGAAAATTAATAGGCCTCACTGTTGGAATGAACTGGAGTTTATTATTGTCTCTTTTTAATGTGCCATAAATATTTGTGGAATTGAACTAAAATGATAATCACATGTAAGCCAATTGGGATCACTGGTATACATTCAGCATATCTGATGGAAACTGCTTTGATTAATTTAATTTTCCAGGTGGAATTATTTGTTGACATTTACATGAATAAAAAATAGAAAGTGCTATTGACTAACTTACTAGTCAATGAGAAGGCTTCTTTTAAGGAGAAAGAAAAGGTGGATGAGCAATGAATCAGTTCTAGATGATAGTTGTCAAAATGCAGTCTGTGCACAACGTGGGTTAACAAAATATTTTTGAGTTAACAACGTATTTTTGATGAAAAGCAAAATGCTTTCCTTACAAACAGAGTGGTACATTTCTCAAAAGATTCTTTTAAGAAAGAGTTAATTGGAAGATAAATAAGAAAGTGGATATTCCTTAAATAACTTCTTTAAAATAGCATTTTAGTTCGGTTATGATGTTGACTCTCTGATAGGGTTGACAAAGATGTCTGCCTTGTCTGTGCAATTATTAATAAATGAAAATTCTGTAGACAATGCCTTCTATGAATCGGCAAGCACTTAATGTGGCTGTAGAATATTTATGAGTTGGAAAAATAATAAGTATTAGAATGAAGTCCATACTAAGTTGAAAATGAGAACAAAGAAGAATTCAAAAAAGGTGTAATGGGATTTTAAATGCAAGAAGGTAGAAATATATGAAGTAAAAATAAAATTTTGTGCTGGAGAAGGTTTCTGAAAAATAAAAACAAGAAGTAAAGTCAATTTTAAAATAAGTATTTCATTTATGAAACATTTGGCCTAATCAGCAAAGGTACTGGGGAAGATGTGTCTTTCCACTTTGAAATTGGACCTATGTATATATATACTGATAAATCAATGACTTGAGGTTTCAGAGTTGATGCTTACTCAGACATCATTCATTCTTTTCTTTCTCTACTGATGCATTAATTCATTTTAACCTCCAAGCAGTTAGAAAGAAAATAATCACTCCCCAAGCAATATATTAACAAATAAAGTGTCTCTGAGAAGAAAAAGAATAACCCAATCCCTGGAAGGGAGCTCAAGATGGAAATCCAAGTGTAGGGGTTATTTTGAGATGGTGCAGCTCAGTGTTACTCACTCTGTATTATCACCTTCTCACTGAGGGCTAGGTGCCAGGTAGCCAGGACAAGTGGGCTCTAATGAACTCAAAGAAGGAAGTTAGATGAAAGAGCCAGAGACATCTAACCAAGATGAAGGGAGATAATTCTCTTCAACTTAATTATGGTAAATGTTCCCTTACCCATTACATGACCTAACATCTACTTACTGTCTTTTATGTGCCAGATGCTGTAATAAGAGATTAGAATATTAAAATGAAAAGACATAGACACTATCTTTAAAGAGTCTTCAATCAGGAATGGGACAGAATGTTCCAAAAAACAACTATGATGCATGCGATTATTGTTCAACAGACCAGACACATATGCAATCCACGGGGCAATCCAAGTACACATCTGCCAGGGTAGGTCAGAGAGAGTTTCACTGGGGAGACATCAACAATGGGTCAATTGGGACCAGCAGGTGGTGTAATGGTTATGTTGCTGGACTCCCATGTGGTTGACCATGGTTCAAGTCCCGAACCCGTTGGGTTAAAACATGATGGACACATGTGTGTGCATGCCCAAGATCCCCAGAGGAGAATGGAGGAGAAAGGATTGAAGCGAAGCCATCTCCTTTGAGGGGGTGATTTCTTGCTTTCTGTCTCTGTCTCTCTCTGTCTGTCTGGTAAATACAGTCTCCCTATAGCAAAAATCTCTCTAAAAAAATAACAAAAATAAATAAATAAGAACAAAACAAAAAAGCAATGGCTCAATTAACAGATGAACAGAACTTAATCTGGATAATGAAAGGGAAAGCATGAAAGAAGTGTCATTTAATATGAAGGACATAAGGGACAGGACTGGGAGCTATTTGAGGTTAGAGGTGGCAAGGAGGAGAATGCCAAAAGTCAGTGGTGAGAAAGGAAGCTGGATGTGTTGGAAACGTTCCTTGCTAGGTGGTGTTCTAACTGATTTTAGGCCAGTGTTCTTGACACTTGCATCAGAATCCTCTAGTGCTTTAATGGTCAAATGGGCTTTGGACCAGCAGCATTTGGCAACCTGTTAAAACGTAGCATCTCAGGTCCATCTCAGACCTACTATGTCACAATCTGTACTTTTTATTACTATCATTTTTAAAGATAGGGTACCAATACATCATGATCCCTTTGCATCAGCTTCAAGAGCTCCTGATAATACAGATGTGCACCACCAAACCTGGCTTTGAGAGCAGGCTGAGAATCAAACCTGAGGCTTCCACATTCAACCTGCCAAGGAGCAGCATCTACCAGTGCTCACTATGCCACATGGTCCATAACCTGAATTTAATAAGAACTTTAGGTGATCTATAGGCACATTTACGTTTGAGAAGCACTGTTTGAAGGTACTTGCTAAAAATTAAGATTAGTCTGCACTCTATGGCCAAAACTGAATGACAAGAAGATACAGAAAATGATTATAGATACCAGATACAATGTGGGAAGAGAGAGAAAATCTGAGGAAAGGCATTACAGGGAAAAATAGAGAGGCAATACATTTATGGGACACAGAAATGGGTTATTATCTGTTGAAAATAACATGTATAACATGTATAGTATTCCCAACTGGACTGGTGAAAAATGTATTCATGTTAGAATATTCACTTTACAAGCTAAGTGACATATGTGATTGAATGTATATAAGAAATTGAAATTAAAATAATATAAAATTAAGATTAGTTGTATATTTAGTTCATCTACAAAATTAGAATCTGGACTCAAGAATCATCTTTTACAGGTTCCATAGGAGATTATGATGCAGATTAAAGTTGACCACTACAAACAGCAGGAGCAGTGGAACAATTTTGAAAATGCAGAGTTAGATTCCCAAATTTTTCTGTTAGAAAGGTTACCGTGGATACACTGTGGATGATTTGGGGGATGTTGGTGATATCATCAGAAGAACAATGCTAGCTCTAATTGCCAGGAGTGCTTTTTATCACAGAACTTGCCAAAGCTGCGAGGTGGAAGGATGGTAGAATTTCTAGAATTTCA
>NW_006198462.1:783557-797794 GCF_000334495.1 Tupaia belangeri chinensis | reverse complement strand
ATATCTGCATACTTCAAGTTAAGGCAAGGAAGGAGGGAAGGTCAGTGATTGCTTAGAAGTAGCTGGGTTTGGACTAATGCTTTACTCCCATAATTGTGACTCATGTTTCTCATCTGAATCACAATGCTAGTGTGAACTGGACAGATATGTTATGCCCTTAAATCATGGCATTAGAGAGAAATCTTATCCTCTTCAGTTTACGTAAGAAATTTTGAAAGGTAAAAAGTCTGGGCATTGGGTAAAATGAAGGTGTAGAGCACAATTTGTAAATAAGTGTACAAACAAGTTGTCTGTCAGAAGGCAAAGCATCTTATGGACGGCATTTAGGCCTCTTCTCTAATAAAACATGAACAAGAAATTAGTTTGTCCCTTCCCTATGTACTTAACCAGTGGTTTTGCATTGCAAGACTATAGTTTTTGTCATGCTTTGCTTCTTTTCTGCATTTTAATCCTCCAAGTTGTGTTTTCAGGTCTGGCCTAAAAATTCCCAGTGAGAACCAAAAGACCCAAAGCTATGATGAAGGTGTCACTGAGAACTGTTCTCAGAAAGCATTATCAGGATTTGAGATGAATCCCACAGTATGTGACTTGCTAGAACTTCTCGAGCAGTAGATTACATAAAAGAGAAACTAGCTGAGATGAGAGACTTAAAATCCCTACCATCTGAATGGGGGCATTAGTCTGAAATCCAGAAATACGGGTTATTTGAAAAAGGTACAGATCAAAGTCACTTAAACTGCTTTATAACTCAGTCACCAAGGGACACATGCCAGGTGGCCATGGCTCTAACAACCTGGTGAAGGACATGGAGTCTTCTGGCTATTTAACACTGACTTGCTGGCACAGGTGTTTTGATGCAGGCTTGCACTGCTCTACAGTCTGACCAGGGGTGCCTAGAGCACAGCTTCAGAAAGGGACCTAATAAGCGTGCAGCTAACAAGCTTTTATTCTGGGAGTTTCCTGTACCCTCAGGTTTTATGATCTTATTTATAGACTTAACTTTCAAAACAGTTTAATATTTGGTAGGTAGCAACCAACTACAATAGATGAGTAATTACACTATTAAATATATTCAACCTTGCTCTCGCAGCTTCCTTACGGATATGCTTTTAGATCACTCTAACTACGTGAACTTTCATTGTAATTATTCTTCACCCATCTATAAATATCTCAAAATTCTTAGCTGCCAAGTTCAAGATTTGCAAAGGAGTTTAGTAAAAATGAATAAGGTTATGAAAATAGTCATGAACTGGGTAGGGTCAGGAAAATAATGATTATGTTCCTAATTCTTTTAGATCAGAGCAGAAGGTGGCAAAAATACAAAACCAAAGCTTGACAGGTCAGACACAATTGCCTAATTAAAACTGAGTGAAGCACTGACGAATAGCAGTAAATATGTTAAAAAAAAAAAAAACTTGTCTTGAGGAGGGCCTTCACAAGTCTATGTGAAGAGGGAATAATCTTGTCACTCTTATAAACTGCTGGTGGGTGTGCAGATTAGAAACCTTGACCAACAAATGACCCTTTAGGAATCTACCATACTTGTGCAATGGTACAAAAACTAATACATATGAGAACATTTACTTCAAAGTTGCTTTTCCCAATGGAAAGTTGGTGGCAACCTGAAAATCCATCGGAAGGAACTTGGTTGAAAAACTTAAGGTAAATGGGACATTATGCAAGCTTGTTAATAAAATTAGGTTGAGGAACCAGCAGTTAGCGTACTGGCTATGTCGCTGAACTCCCATGTAGCCGACCGTGGTTTGAGTCCCAGACCCGGTGGCTTAAACTCACGCCGGGCGCATGTGCGTGCGTGCCCACGATCCCAAGAGGAGAATGGAGGAGAAGGGATTGCGGCCTGGCCATGCCCCCTGGGGGGTGATTTTTCTCTTTCTAGCTCTCTGTCTGTCTCTGCCTATCTGGCGAGCACACGCACCCTATAGCAAACAAAACAAAACTCTCCAAAAAAAAAAAAAAATAGGTTGACCAGTGTGGAATTGCACTGACTATACTGTATAAGTCTACTGTATAGATCTACTGTACATGATCTACTCTTGGTAAAACAATATATATGCATATATATCAATGTCACTAGATGAATAAAAATATCTGGAAAGATATATTGAAATAGTTAACATGGAGGTTAAGAAAAGACAGGTGGAAGAGAAAGAGACTTTGACATTTTAATAAATGAAATACATACACCTACCTAATTCTGTGCTGTTAAATTTAAAGAAATAGCAGCTAAGTACTGCTTGCATGATTAAAAATATAAAAGCATTTTTTAAAAGTCAGTGTTTTAACTGATTTTGAATGCTAAGTCCATAACTGAGTAAACAGAAGTGTTAAGTAAAATAATAGAATAAAACTTTTAAATATCTGGAACTTTTAATTGGCTTCTGGGAGAGAGCACATCAAGTCTAGTTTCGATGTCAATCAAACTCTGCCCTTCCCACGCGTGAGGGAGAACTTGTGCAGGGTGTGAATCGACATATTTCACTTGCTAGCACTGAAGCATTTGGCTCTGATTAGAATCCAACTTAAATATTTACTTTATAATCACAAAATAACAGGAAATGAAACTACACTCTGGAAATCAAACACATATTCTTAAACAGAGAGGGGGAGGATTATCACTATGATTGGGACTACAATCACTGGGTTTTTAAAAATATAGCACAATATTCTTGAATCAAAGCTTTATATACTAATTCCCCAACAAAAATGATGAGAAAAATGGTCAAAACTTTTCTAATGAATACAGGTTCCTAATTTAATTCCCTACTTACAGAAAGAGGATACATTTTTAAAAATAACTTTTTTTTTTGAGTGGAGTAAGTAAAGATACGCTGTCATACTTTAAAATTTGGAATATTTAATAAATATAGAAGAGAACACAATATTCCTAAGGATTAAAGACAGGCAACATAGTTACATGGCAAATAAAAAGCTACTAAGTGCTTTCATCTTAAAAGCCCTTATTAAGAGTTCATTTCCTCCTCAGCCATGCTTACCCAGGTAAAGTTCAGTGGACAAGAAAAAGGACTGTGTGAATGATTTCAGGAAATGATTACTTCAGACTGACATTCTAGACGTTTGAGGCAAATGAGTCTCTCACCTTCATGTAGTAAAATGATCAAGATAATCTCATTCACTTCATCTCTCCCATTCACTAGCAGGGACTGCCTACTCATGGATGAGGGTGGCCACAACTTGACCTAGTGGTGATTGCCGTTCATCGTCAGCTTCTTAGCATAGTCCACATGGGCCCTTCTTGCTACTGACCACAGCATTGCCATGTATGGTTGCCAATGCCCAACTGTGTGAAGGCATGGGAGGGTTTTCCCCATTACTCTTCGCTGGTGTTTCATAACTAACAAAAGCAGGAACTGCTTTGGTACAAAAGTGTCTTGCTTCTGCATGAACGTTTTAGTCTGATTCTTTTTTTTTTTTTTTTTAATGAGATTTTTGCTATAGGGCACGTGTGCTCACAAGAGAGACAGAAAGCAAGAAATCACCCTCCAATGGGGATGGTCATGCCACAATCCCATCTCCTCCATTCTCCTCTTAGGATTTTGGGCATGCATGCACACATACCCAGCATGAGTTTCAAGGCGCCAGGTCAAGTCTGGAACTCAAACCACATTTGGCCATGTGGGAGTCCAGTGACATAATCATTATGTCATCCTCTGGTCCCTTTAGTCAGATTCTTTCCCCTGAATTTGGGACAGACACCATGCAAAGACAGAAAGCATGAAGTTTTATATGATCACTGGAAAACTAGATAGCTCACGGTTTGGGTTGTCATTCCTGTTTGGTTCAGTTATTCTCTTGAAATCCAGTATTACGATGTTTTGTCCCAGAGTGACAACTTTTCATTTTGCTTTACTACTTTGATGAAATGGAAGATAACTACTCAAGAATATTATAAAATGTCCTTTTTAATGGTTTTGATAAGCTCTTGAATTGTAAGAACTATAAGATATTCAAAAAGTGCTTGTAGATTCAATTAGGATTTCCAGAGAAACTCACCTCTGACCATCAAAAATGTTTCAAGCTACATATACAATAAGACCAAAACTATTATGCATTTATCATAAAGCGTAAGATTTAAAACCTTCCAGTATTCACAGAAACAAGGCTGTTCCAAATTGAATAGTCTGATAATGCTCCATGCTTTTTTCATGACAGAACAAATTTCAGAAATATTTACCTTTCTATATTTCTAATCTGTGACTTTTGTTTCTAGCCACAAAATTGAAGAAAACAAATAAAGAGGCCATTAAATCAGGCCTGTTTGTAAAGATTTATCTTTCCTTAGTGAATCACTTCTTTTGCAAATGACATTTCAAATTCCAGAACAGTTTAGGCAGGTATGGGACACAGTTATTTTTACATTTCAAGGAGACAGCTTTGGAAAACAGCAATAAAAGGTTCTGTACAATACTTTGTGAAGAAAAGAATGAAGTTGCATTAAACACCAATTTAAAAATATATTCTAACAGGTGGAGAATTTGCTCTTGTGTAACTAACATGCTGATCGCAATAACAATTTTCCTTCTATGAGCAAATTAATAAGGCCTAACTCTTTTTGCAGTGAAATATCTACTTGAGCAAAACTCAAGGATAAAGATAAATCCTCTGACATTTTAATTTATCTATTTCTTCATTCCAGAATCTATGACATTAATTTCAAGGTATGTAAGAATATATTAAACAATATTCTCTTTCCTTCTAAAATAAGTAACGTAAGAATATACTAGATAATATTCACTTTCCTTCTAAAATGAGTAATAGAGTTACTTATTAAAATAAACTTACCACATAGTTCTTCTGTGTCAAGATTGCTGAAAAGATGAGAAACATAGATTATTTTGGTAATATTTTTCATTAAACTTTTTTTTCTAAGCATATTTTATTTTTTTATTTTATTTTATACATTTAACCCCTATATATCACTTAGCCTGTAAAGTGGATTTTCCCAACATAAATACACTGCACATCAGTCCAGTTGAGAATACTATACATATTATCATCAACAGATAATAATCCATTTCTGTGTCCCATGAATGTCCTGCCTCTCTATTTTTCTTCTTAATTAGTGAAATACAGTTATGGGGCTAGCTATATTCTTATTTCAATAGACAGTCTGTAGCTAGGGTATTTCCAAGTTCTACAAGGTTTAAATAGTCATAGGTTATTAACAATGATTATGTCAGATTCTGTCTCTGGAAATAATTCCTGAGGTTTGTGTTCCCCCCAGTAACATGCTGAAGGAGTAATATATAACGGTGACAAATGTAAACTCTGGAGCCAGAATGCTGAAGTTCAAATACCTACGCTACAATTTGTCTTCTACATGACCCAGAGTACTTTACATCTCTGTATCTCAGTTCCTAGGCCCAGAGTTGGGAATAATACTAAATTTTACTTTATAGAATTACTGCAGGATTTAAATGTGTGTGTGTGTGTGTGTGTGTGTGTGTGTGTGAATGTATCTCACTTTAAGGAGTAACTGGCACAAATTTAGCACTTAATAAATGTTATGTATCATGATTCAATTTTTAAACATATTTTAAAAGAATTATTTTGGGACCAGTAGATGGTGTAATGGCTACGTCACTGGGTTCCCATGTAGTTGACCATAGTTTGAGTCCCGGACCCGGTGGCTGAAACTCACACCGGGCATGTGTGCATGTGTGCCCAAGATCCCGAGAGGAGAGTAGAGGAGAAGGGATTGCAGCGTGGCCATCCCCCCTGGGGGGTGATTTCTCGCTTTCTGTCTCTCTGTCTCTCTCTGTCTTTTGGGCAAGTGCACACACCCTATGGCAAAAACCTCTCCCCTCAAAAAAAATTGATTTTATTTAACAGTATTTATTTATTTATTTTAATATGACCAGAGAGGGACAAAGAAAGAAAGAAAGTGAGAAAGCAAGCCACCAGGTCTGGGACTCGAACTGTGGTTGGCCATACGGGAGTTCAGTGCCCTTAACTACTATGTCACCTGCTGACCCCTGTATCATGATTCTTTACTTGCTAGAACTTTTTGACTTACTTGAGTTCTGAGGTAAGTTTGATTCAATGCTATTTCAAGTGATTTCTAAAGTGTAATAAAAAATTACATGGCTCAATATTTAGACATGAACAACCAATATCTATTATTATTATTTTTTTTGGAGAGGTTTTTGTGATAGGGCGCGTGTGCTCGCCAGACAGACAGACAGAGACAGAGAGACAGAAAGTGAGAAATCACCCCCCAGGGGGAATGGCCATGCCGCAATCCCTTCTCCTCTATTCTCCTCTCGGGATCTTGTGCACGCACACACACGCGCCCGGCGTGAGTTTAAGCCAAACAAAAAAGATTACAAGCAAAAAATCATTCCCTAATAAGGGATATTGATCAGTACCAAATCAGAAATCTAGGACCAATAGGAGGAGGGACAGTGGTAGAAAAGAAAGGTAAATGCCAAGGAGTTTGAGATAAAATCAACAAAACTCGAAAGTTTTATTGAATTCAAGATTAGATAGCTGATTCATTTTTAATAATACCATAGCAAACAATTTGGTACTTAAATCACATGTAGCTTCCTAATCTTAATGTTTTCATAGAACTTCAGACTTGAAAAGGTCACTTTGTTTTGTATGTTTTCCTCAGAATAGTTCACAGGTTCATAATGAAATTTTGAACTTCCAACAGAATGAATAGTCCCCAATACACTACTGAAAATTAAATTACTTGAACTATTTCATAAAACAGCAGTTCACAATAATTTGCAAGACATTCTCTCTGTTCCTTAATAAAAGGCTATATCTGTAAAATATTTTATCTGCATTACATGAAACTTTCCTCTATTCAATTATTGTTGTGTTATATTGTAAATAAAGGAACCACTTTTTTTTTTTTTTTTTTTTTTTTTTTAACAGTAGGCTACATTAGTGCATTCTGGTAGAATTCACTTTTTACTGAGAGACTTTCCTATAGTAACAGGATTTTAAAGGAATACTAAGCCATGGACGAGCCTTGCAATATTTTCCTGCTCCTCATGTTGATAACAAGAAACAGTATAGTATTTTAGTGATATCATCACATTAAACAAAAGAAAGAAAGCTAATGTAAAAAAAGAATGCTATACAGAATACTATACAGTAAACATATTCTCACTGAAGCAGAGCAAGAGGGGTGTTACTATCAGACTGCATTGTGAACTATTGATAGATGTCAGAGGGGCAAGGAGCAAAGACAGTCATTGCAGCCTGATTGAAATAATAGTGAAAAAAATAGAAAGAAACTAAATATTCACTATATAAGTAACAAAGTGAATTATATATCAGTATAGAATCACTAAAAATATTGGTTGTTGGAAAAGTCACGATGAACTTTTTAAATTTATTATCATAATCTTATTTATATTACATTGAATCGCCTATAACTTTACAGTGTATTACATTGCTTTTTCAAAAAGGAATGCCATGCATGTCAGTCAATACAGAGACGTTAAAATCCCCACTTCATCATTCAATACCTTTTCATTGTTTTTCCTGATCATTGTTATTATTCCAATTATTTTTTTTAACCAGTCAATCACTATTTCTCATTTTGCTTGTAAAAAGACTTTACCCATCATGAAATACTTCTCAGACCAATCCAGTTGAGAATAATAAACCATAACTGTGTCCCACTAATGTCATGCCTCTCTATTTGTTCTCTTGCTATCTTTCTCTATCCTCTTCTCTTCACCCCCCCATTCCACACTGTCTTATCCTCGTTAAGTATTTTCACTTCTCTTTATGTCCACAATGTACCTTTTTCTATGCAAAAATGCATCATGACTTTTCTGAAGCCCAATATATCAAATAAGATGCCAATGCCTAAAAAAGTGCTTATGTTTGGGAGTTATTTAACTATCAATCCAGAAAGAAATTATGCTTATATAATGATCAAAATGCATTTTTAAAGTTCTTAGAAGAAAATGAGCAACAGTGTCCATAGTGGGACTCATCCAGAATTATGTGGATGCTAGGACTTAGGGTGAGCTTACTTTTCATTCTTGTTTATAATTTCCAAATATTTGTTTTCTTCCACCATTAAAAATTTTCATCCACAATGAGAAAAACAAAATAAAACTAGTGATACAAATATAGAAGAAAGCAGGAAGAGTAAGTGGTGGTAGCCATAAAAAGTAAGGCTCATAGTTATTCTGCTCATGTTATTAAATTTCCTATGAGCCTACTTGATACAAATTGCATTGAACCCGGCAGTTGGACTTAGCACACAATTTTGCAAAAAATACCATTTTGACATTCTTATCATAACATTCGCATTACATACATAATTTAACACCATTCATTTAAAATCCTTGGGGCAGTTGCAATTGTTTTGACTTTACCCTTCTGTGTTGGGTACTCTGAGCTCTGATGAACCAAATTCCTATACAAAATGTATGTTTACTGATAAGGAAAAGAATATTAGGGATATGCAGTCTGATTTCTGTCAGGAATTCAGAATCTTTCTAATTTATTTTTTATATGTCAGGCTCTAGAGTAAAATCTCAAAAACAATTTTATATTCAGGTTAATATTCTTAGTTACCTCTCTGAAGTATTTTTTTTTGCAGGTTTGGCTGCCTTTACCATTCCAACTCATTATAGATAAGAACAAAGGATTGTGGCTTTCTTATTTAAAAAAGCACCATTATAAACTCTTGCTTTGATTCTCTTGATTACATTCAAGTTTATTTTTAGCTTCTTTTTCTAAACTAAAATTTCCATACATTGTGGTAGGAGTCTTTATATTCTGATCCTTAGCTCATGTTTTACTGAGTTTCCTGATCATTACACACCAGTTTGAATGTTCGAGTGCAAAAGGATTCTTTTTTGCAGTTGGTGAAACAGTTTGCTAAACACTGCTAAACTCCTTAATAGGCCAAAGGAGTTAATTCTGGCTTACAAAAATATTTATATCTCAATAGTATTTTAGGTAAAAAAAGTCTGACTCAATGAACAACAGTTATTCTGATGAAAGTAGCTTTGCAATGCACACACTGGCTTATTGGCAGGCAAGCAAACTAGCAAGTAGCAAATATGCTCAGCCATCATTGTGTTCTTCATTTTACAAAGTAATATTATGATCTCTCAATTCACTAAGGATAATATGAGCAGAATATCTTTTCATTATCATCAGGACAAATGTGTTGAGCTACTTCTGGCACATCAAACGAAATAGCGTGAATGAAAAATCAACGGGAGCAATATTGGGAGATTAGAAGAGTGATAAAGTACCTGATCTTGCAAATATTTTTGAGAAGGATTTAACTCCATTAATTATATTTTTAAATTGGTCATACAGGAGTCTGATTAACAGGGCAGATTGTGGTAAAAACTGTGACCGAGGATTGGAAGTGCCCCCTGAAATAATGATGCTACAGAAATCAACTGAGGTGAGCTTACGAGCTGGAAGAATTTAATATAGAGGAATGTGGAGACATAATCATGGCCAAAGGTATGTTAAAAACAGATGCTAATTAGACATTCCAACAGGCAAGAGTCAACTGTTTTAGTCACCAAAGTCCTGAACCTGTAGCTGAACACTCAGGCCTAACATGAACTCAGGTTTTGTTTTTAGAGAACAGGGATACTACGAGTCAATCCTAATAGGGCCTTGACTTATGCGATGAGCTGAGAATCAACATCAGGTGGAAGTGCAGATTGATTCTTATGCTCAAGATAAATACACAGTTTTCAGAAGCAGGACAATATATAAGGCCAGTCTTGTGACAGATGATCTTGACCCAAGAATATGAGCGAACGTTGATAGGAGGACCATAATTATTCTTACAACCCAGAATGACTCAGAGCTGTCATTGTAGGCTAAAAGGTCCGACGTATCTGGAGTTGAGGGCTACAGAGATTGGTATCAGACAGTGTTTGGGATCTAAATGACTTTACATATGAACCTCAAGTGTATAGTGATCCTCACGCACAGTGCAATTTGGTCTCCTTTACAAGAGGTGTCTATAGAAGGAAGGGATTCTATAAAAGAGGTGCAGTCTATGGGAGGTACTGTAAACAAGGGTCTGTCTGTCTCTACTGGAACCAATTAGGGTCAGAATATTTTCACATATAAACATAATGTCTCACATGTAAGAGACTAATTAAATAGACAACTCTACAAAGAAGACTTATGAGTAGCCAAAAGACATATGAAAAAATGTTCAAAGTCTCTTGTCATAAGGGAAATGCTAATTAAAACCAAGATGAGCGACCACTTAATCCTAGTCAGAATGACTAGGATAAAAAAAAAAAAAAAAAAAAAAAGAACAACAAGGGCTGGTGAGGCTGTAATGTAAAGGGAACCCTCTTATACGATTGGTGGGAATGTAAATTAATATAGCTTCTGTAGTAAACAATATGGGGGTTCCTAAAAAACCTAATGAATAAAACTACCATATAACCCAGTAACCACTCCTTGAAATTTAACCAAAGGTAGGAAAATATTCAGTTGGAAAGATATTTGCACATACACGTTTATTGTAACATTACTCACGATTGCTAAGATATGGAGTCAACCTAAGTGTCCAAAACCTGATGACTGAGTTGCAAAACTGTGGTACAGTTATATAATACTATGGAACAATACTCTGTCATAAGAAAAAATGAGACCCTATTGTTTGATTAAAAGTAGAGGAATATAGAAGGTTTAATGTTAAGGAATGTGAACCAGACATTGAAAGATACACATTGTATATACCCACACAATATATACCAAATGTCTGCACTCTATGGCAGAAGACATGATAGTAGAGGATAAATGTAGACACTACAGGGATTGTAAGAAAGGGGATTGGATGATAGAGAGTGGGTGGTAGAGGGTAAGTGTGAGGTGCAAATGTAAGAATTATTTTTTTGGAGAGGTTTTTGCTATAAGGCACGTGTGCTCGTGAGCCAGACAGAGAGAGACAGAGAGATAGAAAGTGAGAAATCACTACCCAGAGGGGATGGCTATGCTGCAATTCCTTCTCCTCCATTCTCCTTTCAGGATCTTGGGCATGGACGCACACACACCCAGTGTGAGTTTAAGCCACCAGATCTGGGACTCAAACCACAGTTGACTACATGGGAGTCCAGCGACCCAGCCATTACACCAACTGCTGGTCCCACAAATGCAAGAAATATTTAACAGACAAAAACCAAAGTTTTCTGTTAAATATAAAAACATACATATATATATATATATACACACACACACACACACACATACATACACATATACACATATGTATATGTGTATGTATGTGTGTATGTTGATATACATACATATACATATACATACACATATGTGTATGTATGTGTGTATGTTGATATATATATGTATATATATACACACACACACACACATATATATATATCATGATTAGAACTTTACATAAAATGTGAAATTAGTCTCAAAACAGTTGTGAAATAATTATGTTTGGGGATAAAAAAGGAAAAGGAGAGGAAAATGTGAATCCAGATAGACAGGATATATGAAGATGGATAGAGATTGGTATTATACTGTGGCAAGGCAAGAAACATCAAATACTGCCAGCAACCATCAGAATCTGAAAGAGGCAAGGAAGGACTCTTCCCTGAAACCCTTGGAGGGAGCATGAGCCTTTGAAAGAACGCTTGGATTGACTTTTATCCTCCAGAACTGTGAGAGAATAAGCATAAATTCCTATTGTTTTAAGCTTCACAGTTTGGGGTGCTTTGTTGTAACAGCCCTAGTAAACTAATACATACATTTTTAAATGCTGTGTGATGTTTAAAACAGTTATTTGGAGCGAATAGCATCACTTTTTGTTTCTGTATCATTTCACTGTCCCTTGAGCACTTGGTGCATCAAAGAGTTGGTTCGAAAGTTAGAAGTTAACCAGTGATCTGGTGGTTAAGGCATCTGGATCCCATGTGACCAACTACAGTTCAAGTCCCAGACCAAGCAGCTTGAGAAACACACCAGGTACATGTGTATGCATGCCCCAAATCCTGAAATAAGAGAGAAATGGAGGGGGGATTGCAGTATGACCATGATCCCATGGGTAGTGCTTTCTCACTCTTTGCTCTTTTTGTCTTTTTCTGGCAAACACATGTGCCTTCTGGCAAGTTTTTAAAAAAGGAAAGAAAAAGTTGTAAGTTAATATGTTGCATTAGATGAATTGAAGTCTGAGAATTCTAAACTGCATACTGAAGGTACCCTGGAGAGTCAATTATGGGGTGAAATATAAACAGAATTCATAGTTAAGTAGAAGTTAACATGCATGGAGTACTTGGCATATGCCAGGTACAATGCTGAGAAATTTACATAACATGTCTAACTTACTTTCTACAATGACTTTATGATTTACATATAATTATTCTCATTGTACAATGAGAGTACTAGGTCTTAGTTGAAGTAATGTAACTTATCTGAGATTCCATGTTTAATGAGTGGTGGGGTCCAGGAGTCAAACTCTGGCATGTCTCACTTGAGCATTCTCTAAACCCCTATTAAGGGAATTGTGGATTCAATGATAGCTACTTGGAGTCATCAACACACGAGGGTACTCATGTCACAGGAAAAGTCAAGCCGCATAAAATATATAAAGTGAGGATCACAGAGCCATTGGAAAACTTCGTTTGGACTCTTCTTGCCAAAGTGTCATGTCATCATGCTTATTTTTTATTTTATTTTATTTTTATTTTTTGAGAGGTTTTTCTCTATAGGATGCGTGCACTCTCCAGCCAGCCAGAGAGAGACAGAGAGACAGAAAGCGAGAAATCACCCCCCAGGGGGGATGGCCATGCCGCAATCCCTTCTCCTCCATTCTCCTCTCGGGATCTTGGGCACGCATGCACACGCGCCCGGCGTGAGTTTTAAGCCACCTGGTCCAGGAAGCAAACCGCGGTCAACTACGTGGGAGTCCAGTGACAAAGCCATTATGCTAACTGCTGGTCCCTCATCATGCTTATTGAAGGTAAGGATAAAGATCTCTGGAATTAATTCCTGCCACATTGAACTCTGAGTTGTATAAGGGCAGGGATTATATTCCATTCCCCTCATGTACATGTACAGAAAAGAGTAACTAACACAAGTCAGGAACTGGATTGATACTTTTTGAATTGAGTCATAGAGATTGCCATATTGAGGCACCAGGGAAGAAGGAACTTGAAAGGACTCTAAACAGGATGGTCAGAGGAGAGACTTATATATCAGAAATCAAGATAATTACAGGCTATCAGGTGGTACAGTAGTTTGGATGCTGGACTCTCAGTAGTTTAGATGCTGGACTCCCACAAAACCAACCATGGTTTGAATCCCAGACCTGGTGGCTTACTTTCTCACTTTCCTCCTCTCTGTCTCTCTCTGGTGAATTAAAATAATAATTATTATTATTGCTATTAATAAAATTAAATAATTCTTTTTTTAAAAAAGAAGTCAAGACAGTTCCAAGAATTCATTCACTATGTTGAAGAAAAGACATGATAAGGATTGAGGAAGAACCATTGCAATTCACAATTATCATTTTTAGTAGGTCTTCCACCAATAATTCTAGTTATTCCCTGAAATATGGAGCCCACCTGCAGAAAGATGGCCCTGGACTGCTATCTCACCATTAACAAAAATCAACTCAAAGTGGATCAAAGATCCAAACCTAAGATCTCGAGCTGTAAAATGAGTAGTGGAAAATACTTTAAAAATTCTGGGAAACACTGGGATAGGCAAAGACTTTTTAAATAAGACCCTCCAAAGCACAGGCAATAATCCCAAAAATAAACAAGTGGGATTATATCAGATCAAAAAGTTTCTGCACAGCAGAAAACATAGTAATTAGTGTGAATTGATAACCGTGGAATGGAAGAATATATTTGTAAACTATGCTTCAGATAAGGGACTGATAACCAGAATACACAGGGAACTCAAGAGACATACCTGAAAAAAAAAAAAATTAAAAGACAGTAAAAATGAACTAACAAACAACTCTTTAAGGGAGCTGAACAAAAGTCTCTCTAAGGAAGACATACGAACAGCCAAAAAGCATATGAGGAAATGCTCGACATCCCTCATCATAAGGGAGATGCAGATAAAAACCACAATGAGATACCACCTAACCCCTGTCAGAATGGCAAAGATTAAGAATATAAAAAGTGATAAGTGTTGGCGGGGATGTGGTGAAAAGGGAACCCTCCTACACTGTTGGTAGGAATGTAAACTAGTTCAACCAC
>NW_006198462.1:721765-782891 GCF_000334495.1 Tupaia belangeri chinensis | reverse complement strand
TAACTGTTGATGATGACATGTATAGTATTCTCAACTGGATTGGTCTGAGAAGTATTTCATGATGGGCAAAGTGTTTTTACAAGCAAAATGAGAAATAGCGATTGACTGTTTTAAAAAATAATTATAATAACAATGATTGGGGAAAACATAGAAAAGATATCGAATGTTGAAGCGGGGAGATTAATGTCTTTGTAGTGACTGACTTGCATGGCATTCCCTTTTGAAAAAGCAATGTAATACACTGTAAAGTTATATGTAATCCAATGTAATATAAAGAAGATTATGATGATAATAAAAAAAAAAACAAAAAAAAAACTGCTCCTGGAAAACACTGGGGAAACTATGGGAGACATTGGGGTAGGCAAAGACTTCTTAAATAAGACCCCAAAAGCACAGTCGATAATCCCCAAAATAGACAAGTGGGATTACATCAGACTAAGAAGTTTCTGCATGGCAAAAGACACAGTAATTAGTGTGAATAGACAGCCCTCAGAATGGAAAAATATTTTTGTAAACTGCGTCAGATAAGGGACTGATAACCAGAATTCACAAGGAACTCATGCAGCTGTTCTGGAAAAAGACGATCAATACTATTAAAAGATGGGAGAATGAGTTGAAAAAACCAGTCTCTAAAGATGACATGAATAGCTGAAAGGCATATGAAAAAATGCTCAACATCCCTCATTGTAAGGGAAATGCAGATCAAAACAACAATAAGCTACCACCTAACCCCAGTCAGAATGACTAAGATTAAAAAAAAAAAATGATAAGTGCTGGCAAGAATGTTATGAAAGGGGAACTCTCTTACACTGCTGTTGGGAATGTAAATTGGTCTAGTCACTGTGGAGAACAATTTGGAGATTCCTCAAAAATCTACAAATAGAACTACCATCTGATCCAGCAATCCCACTCCTTGGTATTTATCCAAAGGACTGAAGAATACTTAATAAGAAAAGTGCTTGCACATCGATGTTTATTGCAGCACTATTCAAAATTGCTAAGTCATGAGACCAATCCAAATGCCCACGAACAGATGAATGGATAGAAAAACTGTGGCACATATACTCAGTGGAATACTATTCAGCCATAAAAAGGCAACAAAACCCTGGCTTTTGACAGGAAATGGATGAATATGGAAGACTTACTGCTGAGTGAAGCAAGCCAGGCTATGAAGGAGAGGCATTGTATGTCACCACTTAATATATACCAAGTGTCACACTCTATGACTGAAAATAATTGACTAAAGGATATAGAAACACAGTACATAGATGAAAATACCAGATATAGTGTGTGTGAAAGAGGAGGATCTGAGGAAGGACATTTAGAAGAAAAATAGGGAGGCAAAGCATTAATGGCACAAAGAAATGTGGTATTACCTGTTGAAAATATTTTGTATTTTATCAACTGTACTAGGGAGAAATAGTCACCTGTTGAAATATCCATTTTGTAAGACAAATAATAATATGATTGAATGTATAAAAGAAAATGAAATGAAAAAAAAGGAAAAAAAAAAAAAGAAATGTGGCCTGAAAGCAAGCAAGAAAGCATGACTAAGGAGACAAAGGAAGTTTGGTTCAAATGAAGGAAGAAATTTATATTTACAAACTGGAACCAAGAATCTGAAAGGAAAAAGGAAATAACTGATGGTAAAAGGCCAAAATGGGAAATGAGAGTCTTGTGGCAATAGGTGTAGCCTAGAAAGGGGAGGCGTATTTCTTCTTCTGAGCCTGAAACTATTTTATATTTTTTAAAAAGGAAAAAATCTAATTAATTCATAACTTAGTCTGTTGTCTAGTTTACAGATTTCTAAATCTGGCTGAGCATCTGAACCACCTGAAGTACTTTAAAAATACAACTTCTAAACCATATCCATAGAGATGATGGCTCAGAAAGCCAAGATGTGGCTCAAGAATTTCTTCTTTAAAAAATTGCCATGGTGATTTTAGTTTGCTTTGTCCCAATACTTTCTCTCAAAGCAAATGAAGTATTTCCTAGAAATGAAACATAATCTGCAAAGAATATCTGCTGCACACTAAGTGG
This sequence comes from Tupaia belangeri chinensis, assembly GCF_000334495.1. Taxonomy (NCBI): domain Eukaryota; kingdom Metazoa; phylum Chordata; class Mammalia; order Scandentia; family Tupaiidae; genus Tupaia; species Tupaia belangeri. The sequence goes on along the minus strand of NW_006198462.1, from coordinate 780,851 downwards.
CAACTTAAATTTATTGTAATTATATCCTGCATGCTAATAGTACCAAGCTCAGTAATTATATACACAATAATATCCCCTGTTACTTACTCCACTGTTTGACTCTTTAGAGATCTGAATTACATTCGGCAGGGGACACAAATCTGCTTACACAATAGGTCAATCTCACGTGAAAATGAAATGTTTGACCTTGTTCGCTTAAGCCAAGCATGATGCCTAATAGAGAAGTGTTATTTTAGTAAAAATTCTCCAGAGAGTCATGTGAAGGTTTCTTTGCCTCCTTACCCTCAGAGCTTATTATCCTCATAGCTTCAAGTATTGATTGCTGACACTAATTCTTGCTCCTTTTATTTCCAGCCCTGTCATCTCAGAAATGTCCTCCAGATCAGGGCTTCTCAAATTTTCTATGGTAAAGAATGAGATTGTTAAATTTCCCATTCCTACCAGACTGGTATTGTAGAAAACTACAAAAATTAATTCCTAAATCATGTGTTTGAATTTCATAGCAATGTCAAATTGCAATAAAGGTTTGTAAATGGTCTCAAGTTATCTTCTGTTCCCAAGGTAGACAAATAGCAGTTTGTGGACTGGCAGCCTGTGGTCCAACCACTTTGAATAGCACCATTATACAGAACTACTACAGTTCTGATTAGTTTTAATACTTCTGTCTAAATTTTCAGAATGCAATTCCCAAGAAAACATGTATTAGAAACATCAGCACAATATAAAATAAAAACTGGATTCCACTTGTGATTCTGCCATGAAAATTTGAACTTCCACGATATAATCTTTCTTTTTTAAAAACATTTTTTATTCAACTTTATTTATTTATTCATTTTAATTTGACCACACACACACACACACACACACACACACACACACAGAGAGAGAGAGAGAGAGAGAGAGAGAGAGAGAATGAGAAAGCAAGCCACCAGTTCCAAGACTCAAACCTTGGTCAGTCATGTGGAAGAGTCCAGCACCTTAACCACCATGCCACTTGCTGGTCCCTCTCCCCACTATATAAACTCTTAAAATAATTGATTTTAGAAAAACCCAGCAATAACAAAAAAGTCTATGATTCTAGGTTTTAAAGACTTGATCAAGGCCCACTTCCATCTCTAGACCCCTGGCCTAAGAGACATCTGAGCATCTGAACCACCTGAAGTACTTTAAAAATACAGACTTCAAAGTCATATCTATAGACGATGGCTCAGAAAGCCAAGATGTGGCTCAAGAATTTCTTCTTTAAAAAATTGACATGGTGATTTTAGTTTGCTTTGTCCCAATACTTTCTCTCAAAGCAAATGAAGTATTTCCTAGAATTGAAACATAATCTGCAAAGAATATCTACTGCATGCTAAGTGGCAACTTAAATTTATTGTAATTATATCCTCCATGCTAATAGTACCAAGCTCAGTAATTATATACACAATAATATCCCCTGTTACTTACTCCACTGTTTGACTGAGGCACGGCCCCCTGCTCCAGCTCCAGCCCCAGCACCCCAATCCCAGAGACCCTCTCTCTCTGTCAGCCAGGACCACCCCCAGCTCTACAGCAGACCCCACTTCTATCTCCAGACCCCTGGCTAAGGAACACTGAGGCAGACTCCCCTGCTCCAGTTCCAGCCCCAACACCCCAACTCCAGCACCCCCAACCCTAGTGACCCTCTGTCATTGTCAGTCAGGTAGGCTTTCTTTTTTTCCTTCTCTTCTTTCATTTGTTAATTTTTACACTTCTTCTTACCACACAGGACTTCCCCAGCTCTACAACAGACCCCATCTCCAGACCCCTGGTGAAATCTTTATTTTCTTTATTCTCCTTACTTTCTTCCCTCTTATTTGATCCTCTCTTCCTCTTCCTCCACTCTCCCAGAGAAACTAAATAGGTCTAGAATCACAGTTCTGAAATACCCTAGTATCATAAGACTCCCTGGGGTCCTTCCTTTTACTGAACCACCTCCAAAAAAGGAGATCCTGCTCTTCAGACACTTGAATAGAATACTCCTCATAAATGGCTTTTATTATGTTGAGAAACGGTCCTTCTAACCCAAATGTCCACAAACAGATGAATGGATTGAAAAACTGGCACATATACTCCATGGAATACTATTCAGCCATAAAAAACACGGCCTCGGAGTTTGATAGAAAGTGGATGAATATGGGGAACCAGCAGTTAGCATAATGGCTATGTTGCTGGACTCCCATGTAGTTGACCACGTTCATGTCCCAGACCCGGTGGCTTAAAACTCACACCGGGTGCGTGTGCGTGCCTGCCCAAGATCCTGAGAGGAGAATAGAGGAGAAGGGATTGCGGCATGACCATCCCCTCTGGGGAGTGATTTCTCGCTTTCTGTCTCTATGTCTCTCTCTGTCTGTCTGGCGAGCGCACACACCCTATAGCGAAAACCTCTCCAAAAAAAAAAAAAAAAAAAGAAAGTGGATGAATATGGAAGATTTGTTGCTGAGTGAAGCAAGTCAGGCTATGAAAGAGAGACACTGCATGTCTCCACTTAACATATACCGACTGTCTACACTCTATGGTAGAAACTGAAATACTTGAAAACATAAAAGTATTAAAAACTATAATGGGCACTGGAGACTAAGTGGAAAGAGAGTGTGAAAGGGGAAAAGAATAGGAAATTTGGGGGGGAAATGGAGAGGTAAGACACTTGTGGAACACAGATAAGGTTTATTAGCTGTTGACGAGGATGTGAATGGTGGTCTTAACTGGGCTGGTCTGAGGTGTATATCATGCTGGGTAAAGTCTCTCCACAATCCAAATGGTGTATAGCAATTTAATATATGAATAAAATTAAAAATTAAAAAAAAAAACTCTTCCTTAGACCACATTGCTAAACGCAACAGAAGAGAGACTTCAGAACTCATCAGTCCACAGCAAAAGAGAAACACAGTTGCTCCTAGTCGAAGAAACATTCTTCTGAAAGGTATTCCAAAGTGAATACATCTCCCAATGGCTAGAAGTAGAAGAGCCTCAGGTCTGAGTAAACCAGGAAATATGTCTCCATCAAAAGAACACAGTTACTCCCTTTCATTTCTTGAAAAAACAGAGGAAGTTACCAAAATGTCAGAGAAAGAATTTAGAACATTCATGGTGACAAAATTCTATGAGTTGGAACAGTAAAGAGACAACAAACTACAGGAGATTAGGAAGTCTTTCCATGATATGAAAGAAGAAATGGACACGCTAAGAAAGAATAAGACAGAATTATTAGAAATGAAGTCTGTAATACAGGAAATCAAAAACTCTCTCAAAAGTATTTTTTTTTTGAGATTTTTTTTGCTATAGGACGCGTGCGCTCGCCAGACAGACAGAGAGAGACAGAGAAACAGAAAGCGAGAAATCACCCCCCAGAGGGCATGGTCATGCCGCAATCCCTTTTCCTCTATTCTCCTCTCGGGATCTTGGGCACGCACGCACATGCGCCTGGCGTGAGTTTTTTAAGCCACTGGGTCCGGGACATGGACCACAGTTGACTACATGGGAATCCCGCAACATAGCCATTACACTAACTGCTGATCCCTCTCAAAAGTATTAAAAGCCGATTAGACCATGCTGGATATCACATCTCTGATGTAGAAGATAAAACCTCTGACCTAGAGAAAACCACCAAAAAGACAGAGAAAATAATAACAACAACAACAAAAATATAAAAAAACCACAAGGATAATATACGAGAAACACTAGATTCCATTAGACTCCCTAACATGCAAATAATTGGTATCCCAGAGGGTGAAGAAACTAAGGGCATGGAAAATCTATTCCATGAAATTCCAGAAGAAAATTTCCCAAGTCTAGAGAGGCACTCAAACATCCAGACCCAAGAAAAACAAAGGACCCCAGATAGAATCAACCCAAGAAGATCTTCCCCAAGGCACATCTTAGCCAGACTTGCAAAGGTCACAGATAAAGACAAGATACTAAAATTGGCAAGAGAGAAATGACAAGTGATTTACAAAGGTCATCCCATCAGGCTAACATCGGATCTCTCAATGGAAACCATGCAAGCAAGGAAAGAATGGGAAGATGTCTTGAAAGTGTTAAGAGAGAAACAATTTCAACCAAGATTATTATATCTTGCAATATTATCCTTCATATGGAAAAAAAAGATTAGAATCTTCTCAGACAAACAAAACCTGAAAGAATTTGTCAACACCAGAACAGCTCTTCAAGAAACCCTGGAGAGAGTACTGTTCCTGAAAAACTAAAAAATGAACAGCCAGAAACCAAGAAAGGCAATCAAGACAATGGCCAACTTAAATGTTGGAACAGGTCCCATAACATTGATAGTAACATTGAATGTGAATGGATTAAATTGGCCAATCAAGAGACAGACTGGCTGAATGGATTAAAAAAAAAAAACCAGAAACTCTCTATTGCCTACAGGAAACCCACCTCATGGCTAAAGACATACATAGACTGAAAGTGAAGGGTTGGAAAAAGGTTTTCCATGCAAATGGGAACCAAAAAAGCTGTAGTCGTGATACTAATTTCTTTTTTATTTTTTTCATGTATTGTATGATCCTGTTTATATGAAATATCCAGAACAGATAAATCCATAGATACTAAAAGTAAATTAGTAATACTAGGAGTTGGAAAAGAATGGGGAATGACTGCTTAATGGGTATGAAATCTCTTTTGAAGTGATGATAAAAATTTTCAAACCAGATAGAGGTAACGGTTGCACAATATTGTGAATGTACAATATTGTAAATATATAATTTCACTGAACTGTATACCTTTTTCCAAATTTATTATAGTTTATTAATTAAGCATGGGGGGATTCATGTCTCTCAAAACCACACAGCCTGAGTGCAAGATGAGGGGTGGTTAGAAAGGCAAAAATCACACTCTTCTGAGAGTTGACATAGCAGTCACAAGAACAAAAAGCAGTGGGCTTCGAAGAGTGTGATACTAATTTCTGACAATATAGGCTTTAAAACAAAAACTGTTCAAAAAGACAAAGAAGGTCACTATATTGTAGTAAAAGGGTCAATCAATCAAAAAGATATAACGCTTATAAATAATGCGCCTAACACAGGAGTACCCAAATATGTGAAGAAAAGACTGTGAGATCTCAAAGAGGAGATAGACTGCAACACACTAATTGTAGGGGACCTCAGCACTCCACTACCCACTCTGAACAGACCATCTAGATAAAAAGTAGGTAAAGAGATAAAGGATCTAAATGATACCATAAATCAAATGGACTTAACAGATATCTATAGAACTTTCCATCTAAACACCACAAGATACAATTTCTTCTCACCCCCACATGGAACCCTTCTTGAAGATTGACCACATGATAGAGCAAAAGGCAAGCCTCTATAGATTCAAAGGCATAGAAACTTTATCCAGCATCTTTTCTGACCCTGATGGAATGAAACTTGATTTAATTTCAAGAGAAAGCCTCAAAAATACTCAAATACATGGAAACTAAATAACCTACACTAGAATGACTCCACAACTACTGAAAAAATAAAGACTGAAATCAAAAGATTCATGGAAGCCAATGACAATGAGGATGCAAGTTTCCATAATCTTTGGGACACTACTAAAGCAGTCATAAGAGGGAAGTTCATAGCAATTAGTGCACATAAGAAGAAGATGCAAAGAAGGCAAATGGATCACCTAACATCGTGACCCAGAGAACTGAAAAAGCAACAGCAAAAAAAATACAAATAACTCCAAGAGAAAGGATAATAAAGATATGAGCAGAGATAAATGAAATAGAAAATAAACAAACCGTACAGAAAATAAATGAAAATAAAAGCTGGTTCTTTGAGAAGATAAAATCAATACACCACTAGTGAAACTTATTAAGAAGAAGAGAGAAAGGAACCTGTAAATCAAATCTGCAGTTAAGCAGGCAGTATAACAGCAGACATAGGAGACTACAAAACATCATTAGAGGATACTATGAACAACTATATGCCAAGAAACAAGACAATCTGGATGAGATGGACAAATTCCTGGACACATATAATCTATCAAGATTGAGCCAGGAGGATCTAGAAAGTCTCAATAGGCCCATAAAAGTCAGGAGATTGAATCAGTAATAAATAACCTCCCAACAAAGAAAAGCCCAGGCCCTGATGGCTTCACCTCTGAATTCTACAAAACTTTCAAAGAAGAGTTAACCCACATACTGCTCAAGTTATTTCTAAAGATCCAAAAGGGTCAATCTCTCCCTAATTCATTCTATGAAGCCTCTATTACCCTTATTCTTAAAACAGATAAGGACAGGACAAGGAAGGAAAACTATAGATCAATATTTCTGATGAATATAGATGCAAAGATTCTCATCAAGATACTAGCAAATCGTATGCAACAACTTATAATAAAGATTATACATCATGATCAGATAGGCTTTAGTCCAGGAATGCAAGGTTGGTTCAACATATGCAAAATCATAAATATAATATACCATATTAAGAGGAAAAATGATAAAAACCATATGATCATATCAATTGATGCAGAAAAAGCATTTGATAAGATACAACATCCCTTCATGATCAAGACTTTTAGCAACATTTGTATAGAAGGATCATTTCTCAACACAATGAAAGCTATCTAAGAAAAACCCATAGTGAACATCATCCTGAATGGAGAAAAGTTGAAAGCTTTTCCACTAAAAACAGGCACAAGACAAGGATGACCACTTTCTCCACTACTTTTCAACATAGTACTGGAAATCTTCACCAATGCAATCAGAAAAGAGGAAAAAATAAAAGGCATTCAAATAGGAAAAGAAGAGGTGAAACTCTATTTGCAGATGACATGATTATATACATAGAAGACCCAATGGTTTCCATGAAAAAATTTCTGAAAGTAATACATGAATATAGTAAGGTTGCAGGATACAAAATCAACATACAGAAATCGGTAGCATTTCTACATATGAACAACAGGAAGACTTAGATAAAACTGAAAAAAGTAATTCCATTGACCATAATCACAAAAAGTATAAGATACTTAGGAATAAATCTAACCAAAGAAGTTAAAGACCTCCACAAGGAAAACTACGAGAAGATAAAAAAAGATATTGAAAATGACACAATAAAGTAGAAGGACATCTCATATTCCTGGATTGGAAGAATTAAAATAATCAAAATGACAATTCTACCTGAATTAATCTACATATTTAGTGCAGTCCCAATCAAAGTACTGGGCACATTCTTCATAGATCTAGAAAAGACAATCATAAAATTTGTCTGGAATCATAAAAGACCCTATATTGCCAAAGCAATCCTTTACAAGAAGAGTGGAGTGGGTGGCATCTCACTCCCTGACCCAAAAATGTACTACAAAGCTGTGGTGATCAAAACAGCATGGTACTGGCACAGAAACAGACAGGTGAACCAATGGAATAGAATAGAGTCCCCAGAAATAAATTCCCAAATATATAGTCAATTGATTTTTTTGACAAGGGGTATTAGTCGATCCAATGGGAAAAGGAAAACCTCTTTAGCAAATGGTGCTGGAAAAACTGGATTTCCACCTGCAGAAAGATGAATCTAAACCCCCTACCTCTCACCTCTTACAAAAATCAACTCAGCAGGATCTAAATCTAAGACCTTAAACTATAAAACTGCTCCTGGAAAACACTGGGGAAACTTTGGAAGGCATTGGGTTAGGGAAAGACTTCTTACATAAGACCCCCAAAGCACAGTCAATGATCCCCAAAATAGACAAGTGGGATTACATCAGAGGAAGGAGTTTGTGCATGGCAAAAAAACACAGTAATTAGTGTGAATTGACAGCCCTCTGAACGAGAAAATATTTTTGTAACCTATGCATCAGATAAGGAGCTGATAACTAGAATACACAATGAACTCAAGCAGTTGTTATGAAAAAAGATGATCAACCCTATTAAAAGATGGGAGAATGAGTTGAAAAAACTACTCTCTAAGGATGACATACAAATAGCCAAAAGACATGAAAAAATGTTCAACATCCCTTATTCTAAAGGAAATGCAGATCAAAACAATGAGCTACCACCTAACCCCAGTCAGAATGACTAAGATTAAAAAATAATAATAATAAGTGCTGGCGAGGGTATGGTGAAAGGGGGACTCTCTTACACTGCTGGTGGGAATGTAAATTGGTCCAGTCACTGTGTAGAACAATTTGGAGATTCCTCAAAAATCTACAAATAGAACTACCATATGATCCAGTAATCTCACTTCTTGGTATCTACCCATTGGACCGAAGAATTCTTAATTGGAAAAGTGCTTGTACATCAATGTTTATTGCAGCACTATTCACAATTGCTAAGACATGGAACCAAGCCAAATGCCCATGAACAGATGAATGGATAGAAAAACTGTGGCACATATACTGTATGGAATACTATTCAGCCATAAAAAAACACAAGGACCCTGGCTTTTGACAGGGAGTGGAAAAATTTGGAAGATTTACTGCTGAGTGAAGCAAGCCAGGCTATGAAGGAGAAACATTTTATGTTCCCACTTACTATGCACCTTGTGTCCACACTTTATAACTGAAACTGATTGACTAAAGAATATGGAAACATAGTAAATGGATGTGAATATCAGATATAGTGTATGTGTGGAATGGTCGAGTCTGAGGAAAGCCATTTAGAAGAAAAATAGAGAGGATAAGCATTAACAGGACTAAGAAATGTCATATTATCTGTTGAAAATAATTTTATTGTTTTATCAACTGGACTAGAGAGAAATGTTCACATATTGGAATATCCACTTTGTAAGCTAAATAGTGTGATTGAATATATAAAAGAAAATGAAATAAAAAATTAAAAAAACAACTGTACAAATAAAATAAAATAAAGTAAAGTAAAATAGAAAGGTAAAGATTTGTAATAGAAAAGAAATATAACCCCATACCAGAAAGGCATGTGGGTGGGCATCTGTAAGAAAAAGACAACTGTAACTGGTAATATGGTTAGGCATTATTTCATCCTGAATTCTTGTTACAAATATTAGAAAGGAATTCTGTTATTTTGGTTCACTGCTTTGTTTGAATTCAAGGCCTTGTTTCTGTATTTGTGTACTTTTCCTTTAGGTAGGGAATCTGAAGAATTTGATTACCCAGTTATGCATGCCCAGTGTGGACTTTGACATTATGAGCATCTACATAGGGATGATCTGCTAGATTAGTTTATTGCCACAGTTGGAATTACCGTGTTGTCCAAATATCTTATTTGGATATATTCTGGAGAGGATTGGAGAACAATACGGCAATTTCTCAAACACCTACAAATAGAACTACCATATGATCCAACAATCCAACTCCTTGGTATCTACCCAAAGGACAGAAGAATGCTTAGTTGGAAAAATGCTTGCACATCTGTTTATTGCAGCATTATTCACAATTGCTAAAACATGGAACAAACTCAAATGTCCATAAACAGAGGAATGGATTGAAAAAAGTATGGCACATATACTCTATGGAATGCTACTCAGTCATAAAAAATAACAAGCTCCTGGCTTTTGACAAAAAGTGGATGAATATGGAAGATTTACTGCTAAGTGAAGCAAGCCAGGCTATGAAGGAGAAACGCAGTGTGTCTCTACTTAATATATACCGACCGTCCATACTCTATGGCTGGAATTGAATGAATAGAGACTATAGAAACATAAAAAATGGTTATAGATACCAGATACAGTGTGGGAAGAGCATGTGAGAAGGAGGAGAGTCTGAGGAAATACATTAAGATGAAAAATAGAGACAAGGGACAAAGAAATGGGTTATTATCTTTTGATGATAATGTGTATGGTATCCTCAACCAGACTGGTGAGAACTGTATTCATGTTGGAACATTCACTTTATAAGCTAAGTGACATATGTAATTGCATGTATTAAAGAAATTAAATTAAATTAAAAACAATAAAATTTAAAAAAAAACTTGAGAAAGTATTAAACATATCAATACTCTCCCATTTCATTATCTATTGCTTACTGAAATTTCTATTGTGCATCGTATTAGAATCATAAAATAGTTTCACTGGGCCTGCAGGCAGCACAGAGGTTAAGGCAGCTATATCTCACAGTTTGAATCCCAGACATGGTGATTTGAAAATCATGCTGGGCACATGTGCGTGCATGCCCAAAATCCCAAGAGAAAAACTGGAGGAGAAGAAAATTTGGTGTGGCAATCCTGCTTGGGGCATGATTTCTCACTCCTCCCCTTTCTGTCTCTCTTAGGCAGGCACACATGCCCTTTAGCAAAATTAAAATAAAAGCAAAAATAAAATGGCTTCACTAGTAAGAGTGTTTCACAGAATGGCGTGTTCAAGAATTAGATCTCAGAAAACTCATATATGCATTTTGTAAAAATTCATCAGAAAATTGTCCAATTTAAGAAAGTTTGATATGACTGGAAATGTCTAAATCTTTTCAAAAAATGAAAATAATTCAGATAAATGAAGAGGTTACTTTGGAGAGTAAGAAAAATGATGGGTTTGAAGTATATTTATACTTTTATTTCTATGCTATGAAAAATGTTATGCATTAATTCTGAATCTGGCATGCCTCATAAAATGGTTGATCTTTCTTTCTATTAATATTTCTAAAATTCAATCTTGTGGGCTTATTTCAAACATCAATTTGCCTTTGAGAATTCGATCTTTGTCATCAGGCAGACAGTATAAGAAAGACAATGGAAACATTCCAGAAAATTGTTCAATACAATGGAGAAATACAATGTTAAAAGTGAGAAATGAATTCTTTCTTATTTTTTCCTTAAAATCAGTAATGTGCTTTTACCCAAATTCATTCAAATACTCAAGACAGACATGAGGGAAAACTGAATTCTGGAGTTTATGTATATTGATGCTATTGGAAAGGGCAGAGGTTGCAAAAATCAAGCACCACATTATGCTGAAATTGCAAAATGTTAATTGTAAGTGAAAAAAGAGGGAGATTATTGTATTTCAGCTTTCTTGTGTACTGTTAGCAAGTTTTCTGGTATTTTGAATTTTGCATGTGGTTGGAGGAGGGAAAGTATTAAAAACATTTTGACTTTGCAAAAATTGTACTTTGTACCTTCAACATTCAATAGAATTCCTTTTATTCCAATGATTAATTTATCCACTCAAAATATGCCTAGATAGTAATATTATATATGCATAGGTGCACATATTGTGTTTCCAGAAAAGTCATGACATATTTTTCTATGCAAAAATGTGTCATGGCTTTTCCAATACCCCCCCACCACACACACACACACACACACACACACACACACTTAAAATCTTCTGAGGTTGCCTGAAAAAGAAACAAAAAGAGAAGGAGAGGCAGAAAGTATACCCTAGTGGGACATGGTAATACCTCAATACCTTCTCTTCCATTTCTCCATCACATTGGGTTTTGGGGCATGACTCACATATGCCTGGTGTGTTTTTCAAGCTGCTGGGGTCAGAATTCAAATAACGGTTAGTCATGCTCTGCATGCTCTGACTCCCTTAACCACTAGTCTATGGGGCTGACCTAGTAATATATTTCAAAAATTCAACCTAAAACAGTGAAAGTCCAACAATAAGCAAGTACAAAAGTCTACATACATGTGTGAAACAATATATTTCTTCAAGGGCCTGCACACTCTATTTCAAGACCAATAAATGACCTCCCTTATTGTTTTGCTTAACACCTTATTTTGCTAAGATTTCTACAACTAAACTTTGCAAACTTATTTCAAATCTTACTGTTGCCATTGAAATCCCTGTCTGTTATCATACAGTGTACTTGGTTTTTTTTTTTTTTTTTTTTTTTTTTGAACAGGTAATATGTATACATGGCACAACATTGAAAGGATAAAAAGGCAGAACCAATAAAAACTATTTCCCTCCCACTTCATTCTCTAGCCACACAGGGACATCTATTATTTCCAGTATCATGAGTCTTTCTAAGGGTATTTCTATATTTTCTAACAAATCCATACATGCATACTTTCTTTTTTAGTCAGAAAGTAACATACTGTCCAGGTTATTATTTATCTTGCTTGGTTTACATAACATATCAGACAGCTTTGTTTATCCACATATATAATGTTGTCTCATTATTATTATTTATTTTTAGAGAGAGATTTTTGCTATAGGGTGTGTGTAATTTCTGGAGAGACAAGAGAGACAGAAAGCAAGAAATCACTACCCTCCAGGGGGGATGGCCACACCACAATCCATGCTCCCCCATTCTCCTCTCTGGATTTTGGGCACACAAGCACATGCGGCTGTCATGAGTTTTAAGCCACTGGGTCCAGGACTGGAACTACGGTCGACTACGTAGGAGTCCAGCGATGTAACCATTATGTCAACTGCTGGTCCCATGTGGTCTAATTATTAATAGCTACATAGTGTTCTGCCAAATGAATGTCCCATAATTTATGTGCAGAGTTCCTACTCAATGAGCGTAACTGTCAAGACAGGTCACCTACAAACGAATAGGTAATCTGTATAGAAAGATGTACCATATTAATGCACTAGCCTCTAACTATTCCTACTAAGTACAGACAATTTCCTTTTCAATTCACCTTCCATTCACTGCTATGAGGTGACATCCCATTCTCAATGTACTATTCTCACGTTTCAAACTGGTGTTTAAATCTGTACAAGAAGGCTGTATCCTGTAGGGACTGAAAATTAAAAGACCTGTCTTTGTGCCTGGTTGAACCGTTTACTAGATGTATGGCCTTAGGCAAGTGACTTACATTTCTAAGTTAGAATTTCCTCATATATAATTTAGAGAAAATAATAACCTGCTTTCAGGACTGTTTGTGGGGACTAAATAACTTAATATGTGTAATGTCTAACTCAGTGCATGACACACAACTAGTATCCCCCAAATTGGTAGCTCTTATTCCGAGATACACTAGTAGGTAATTATGCTGCTGCAGACCAAAGAAGTAGAGGATTCTTAGTGATTCGTCACATGACAGCATCTCCTTTAGCCTTAGCCATATGGAATTGGTAACTATTATTAGGAGAAGGTGGTGTAGCAAGGCCTGGGCCATTCTGTTTCAAAGTGACAATGTATTCATAAAACTAAGAAAAAGGAATAAATGCATGAGATGCTCTTGAGTCTTTTTATCTTGCCCTATATCAGGAAAATTTTGCATGCTTCTCCATAAGAAGCTCAAACAAGAATAGAAAGGGTGGAGTTGTATGACATCCCTGCCGATCACATTGGGTTACTTCGAGGGAGAGAAGTTTCTCTTTATACAGCTTGCCTGTGAATGAACCTTTCTTATCCAGTCCCTGCTAAGATCAGCAAGGGGAAGATGACGGTTGGTGTCTTCAATTCTCCTTGGACACAGAAATGGTTTCAATAAATACCTCATTGTCACAGAAATCTAAGGAGCTGGCAAGGGTTATATCTGATCACTCCTGAATTTTATCTTGAGTAAAAACCAAAGGAATTCACAGAATTGCCTTCTCATAAATGGATGGCCTTTTCTCAGAGTGTTAAAGCTTATGCTCAAAGTCTTATAAAAGCAATGCACTAATAGTATGAGACCTGGAAGAAAAAAAAATACATTCCCAATACTTAAAATTTTTCCTTGGCCAGCCTGTGGTATGGTGGTTATTGTGACTGGAGCCTATATTGTTGACTGTGTTGTTCCAGCCCTGGACCTCACAGCTTGAGAAACATACTAGGTGTGTGTGTGCATGCCTAAAATCCCAAAAGGAGGTAGAAATGGAGAAGGGATAGCAGTGTGACAATTCCCTATGGAGGAAAGTTCTCTCTCTCTCTCTCTTTTCTTTCCTTTTCCTTCCTCTCTTTCCTTCTTTCTTTCTTTTCTCTTTCTTTCTTTCTTTCTTTCTTTCTTTCTTTCTTTCTTTCTTTCTTTCTTTCTTTCTTTCTTCTTTCTCTCTCTCTCTTCTTTCTTTCTTTTGTTCTTTCTTTCTCTGTAAAGTATATGCACCCTATGGCAAATTAGAAAAAAAATTAAATTAAAAAATCTCCGAAGAAACTCATAGGCTAAAATTTTTTCACACTATTCTGCCCACACAGGTGCCTTCCTTCCCCTCCTAGCATCCTATCAGGCTCCTTCAATGCCCTGTGTGTGTTCATCTTCTTCTTGATGCTGTATCTAATGTATCCAGCCCATTTCCAACTCTCATTCTTCTGAATCCTTACCTGGGATTCCTAGCCTTTTTTGCATCACTGACTATGGAGAATCAGATGAAAGTTCTGAACCATCTCTTCATTTATCTTTTTATCAGTCTACAGGTCATATATATATATATATAGAAGGGGATTTCAAAAATTCATGGAAAAGTGGAATTATGATTTTATTTTAAGGCAAAAAATTTTTAAATCTATGCAGTTTTCCATAATATGCATTTTCCATGAACTTTTTACATATATCAAGTATCAGTTTTGTGGGGACCAGCAGATGAAATAATGATTACATTGCTGACTCCATGTAGTTGACCACAGTTTGAGCTCCGGACCCAGTGGTTTAAAACTCACTCTGGGCGAGTGTGAGTGCATGTCCAAAACCTCGAGAGGAGAATGGAGGAGAAAGGATTGTGGCATGGTCATTTCCCCCTGGGGGGTTATTTCTCACTTTCTGTCTTCTGTCTCTCTGGCAAGCACACACACCCTATAGCAAGAATCTCTCTTTTTAAAAAAAATCAGTTTTGTTTTGTTTGAGGACCTTTTAAACCTATCTTTCAAACTGTCTACAGCATTTCACTCCAAATAAAAAAACTTGGTACTTGCCTTGTATTGAGCACATGTATAACAAATTTAGAACTTATTGGTATCATTCTCAGTGCCCTATAAAGACATCTTAAACAAAGGGGACTCCCAGGAGTTTGGAGTGACCAGGAATGACAATGGGTCAGTGACTAGTAATACGCAACATTGATTGCCTATTAGAATCACCTAGAAAGTTTAACAAAATACTGATGTTAAGGCCCTGTCCCCAGAATTCTCATTCAAGTGGTCCTAGGCACAGCCCTGGTTTAATAGGTTTTTTGCTTAGAGGCCTCAGGTGATTTTAACATACAGGCAAGTTTGAGAATCACAGGAAGGCGGCTAAATGTGCAATCTCCCAAGTTAGACTTACTGGATCTGAATCCTAGCTCTCTCTTGATGGCCTTAGCTGAGTTTCTTAATAGCCCCGAGGCTCAGTTTTCTCATGAGTAAAGTGATAATAATAATAAACTTAGTCTTAGAGACTTAAGGAAATAAAGGTTGAAATGTGGTAGTGTCAAGGCAAAAATTAAGTACTCAATAAATAAATGCACTAGAGTTACTTTAAATAACAAACATACACACCTAAACAGATCATATGATATCTTTGTGAGGGGTCTCATGCCTTGTCCTCTAAGAGACAGCACAGGTGACTCTCATTTTATTACCAGGTACTTTTGGCTATTCCTACAGAGTTTTCACCATGCTTTTGTGCTATAGCTCAACTATGTCAGATGCTCTTGTTTGTGGGTATAGAAATAGCAGAGGAAGCTTCAGTGTGAATAGCAAGTGATGGAAACTTGGATGAGTGTAATATATTGTACATAGTAATACTGTCTCTTGAGTCAGTAGCCTTTCTGGTGCTACCAACTTGACCAGGTGCTTCATAGAGCATATGCAGAGTTCTCCCTTCAAATGCTCTTTGAAATTCTTTATTTAAGGGTTTTGCTGTGGAAACTTGGCTTCAACAGAAAAGATTTCCCTGGAAATGTTTTTGTGCAATAATAATCTGTGTATAACTGGGTTTTTCTCAGTTTCAAATAGTAGTATCTATATTGTAGGGTTACTGCAAAACTGAAAAGGTAAAGAAATATTAAATATATGCATGTCATTAGAAAAAAATTGTGTTCTCATGGTTTCAACATTATAAATACTAGTTTCCTAATGTCTTTCTATAAAGATGAAATTAAAAGATGCAATTCAACATGGATTTTAATTTTGTATTCCCTTTTCAAAAGAATAAAAAGAATACTCTAAGAAATAACAATGAGTTACTATAAATAAAAGAACATGCTTAGGTAAAGTATTGAACCACTCAATCTCAGTTTCTTCTATTTAAAGTGGGTGTACCAAAATTCAGAATGTAAAGCACTTAAAATATGGTATTATATTTCTTCTAATGTTCCACTTATTTCTGATACAACCAAGGTGGGAATGATAAGTGATGATGTGAAATACAAAACCCTGAAGTGACAAAGATCTGGTTTGATCCTAATGGGTCCTTTACAAGTGACCTTGGGCAAGAAATTGACCTTTTCAAAACCTTGATAGAGGAAGGTAATTTTAAAGGAGGTAGCTGCATAAAATGACTGACATTCACATAAAGTGAAAGCAGGTATTTCCCCAGAGTGAAAGAGCATGTAGGCTATCAAGAGAAGACTTTTAGTCACATTTCTCTAAAAACAATGCCAACCCCCTTAATGAAAGCTAAAAGCGACAACAAAGATACTTTAATTCATTTGAACTTGTTTTAGTGAAAGTGACACTGGATCTTGTGTTGTGGAAAAGTAAAGAAATAAAAATATGGAATTATGAAGAAAGGAGGGATGAATAGAGCACAGAGGATTTTTTTATTAGTGCAGTGAAACTATATGATACTGTAATGATGGATACATGTTATTACAAATTTGCCCACAGCAGCGAAACATAAACTTTGGATGATAATAATATGTAAATGTAGATGTATCAATTGGACAAATGTATCAGCCTAGTGGGAGAAGGCAATGGAGAGGCTATATACTTGTGGGTATATAGTATATCTATGCTCAGTGTTGCTGTGAACCTAAAGCTCTAAAAAATTAAATCTATACTTAAATGGAATAAAAGCCCCCTCCTTTTTCCTACACTCACACAACAGTTCTGACACCAATGTATAGAATTTTACTCCTCAGTAAGCAATTTTCCATCTCTCTGGTTATCAACTGGGTATCCTGCAATTCAGTTATGACCCTAACTACCAGGAATTAGTACAAACCTTGCAGGCTAATGGCTTGGTCTCATGAGACTATCCTCTATTTCAGACTTCAGCTGTATGTAGTGGGCCCCCAGATTACATGTACTTTGGTCCAACATAGCTGTAAATCAGGGGTTCCCACAGCACTCTAATTAGGTTTGATAATTTGCTAGAATGATATGATACATGATCTAGGGAAAAAATAAACAACTCAGGAACAACTAAGTGGAAAATGCATTAAGACAAGGCTTTGAGGGTCATGGTGCATGGAGTGTCCATGTACCCTTCAGGTTCTATCCTCCTAAAACATCCGTGAGTTTGGGACCAGCAGTTAGCATAATGGCTATGTCACTGGACTCCCATGTAATCGATCACGGTTCGAGTCCCGGACCCGGTGGCTTAAACTCATGGCGGGCACGTGTGCATGCATGCCCACGATCCTAAGAGGAGAACGGAGGAGAAGGGAGCAGTGCACGCACCCTATAGCAAAAACCTCTCAAAAAACAAAAAAACAAAAAAACAAAAAAACAAAAAAAAAACACCAAAAACCCTCCATGAGTCACCAACCTGAAAGCTTTCTGAATTTTATCACTTATAGTTTTCATGGAGATTTTATTACATAAGCATGGTTTATCAAATCACTGACCATTGGTGATTATATCAATTTCCAGCCTTATCCCTCCCTGGAAGTCCAGGGTTACCACTCAAAGCTCAGATCTTGCAATCCGTTGCTTGGTTCCTCAGTCAACCAACACATATGCTCCTCTTCATTAACATAAACTCATGTATGGTAGAGAGGAACTTAACATGAATAGCAAAAGACATGGAATCAACCCAAATGTCCATAAACAGATGAATGGATTGAAAAAGTATGGTACATATACACTATGGAATATTACTCAGTCATAAAAACAAACAAACAAAAAAAGATCCTGGCATTTGATAGAAAGTGGACAAATATGGACTATTTATTGCTGAATGAAGCAAGCCAGGCTATGAAAGAGAGACATTGTATGTCTTTGCTTAATATATACTGACTGTCCACACTCTATGGCAGAAACAGAAAGATTAGTGAATACAGAAGCATGAAAAATAGTTACAGACACTGGAGACAATGCAGAAAGTGGGTGGGATGGGGGGAGAGTGAGAGAAAAGGAATCAAGGAGAAAAACATAGAGGCAAGACATTGAGGGACACAGAAGTGGAGGATTGTCTGTTGATAACATGTATCGTATCATCAACTGGACTGGTGGGAAGTGTGTTCATACTGGGTATTTTTATTTTACAAGCTATAGTAATGCACAGTAACTGGATGTATAAAATAATATTAAAAAACTACAACTAAAACCAAAAAAATATAAAAATATGCTCCTATCATTTGGGAAGTTTCAAGTGTTTTAGAAGCTCTATGCCACAAATCACAGATAGAGACCAAATATATATTTCTTATTATTATATTAGAAATTACAGAGAATTTAATGATGTCAATGGAAATTTAGAGACTTGAACTCCACTATTAAGGTACAGACAAACAGGCCAGCATGCATGTACAGTCTGTAGCAAACTGGTTTTCAGTGCTGGAAGTCACATAGCCATCTAGCATTCAGATCCTCAAGGTTGGCTTGAACATAAGTTGGACTCATATGTGTGTCTGAGATCTTAAGAAGCTGGAGAGCTAGGGAAATATCAGGGTATGATCTTCTGTCAAGGGTGCTTTCCTTTCTTCCTCTAACTCTCTTTTCTCTCTTACGTGTACATATGCACTATCATGAATAAAATATACTTTCAAAATTAATTTTAAAAAAAGATATGAAGTACCAAAACCCTAGTTGTTTTCCTATTTTTGAATCTGGTATTCTTTCCTCCCCCCAGCTGTCCAATTAAGCTTAATTTCTTATTTTTATGGTGTTTCCGTATCATGTACCAACTCTGTGTTATGACAAATGATGCTTTACATGATTCATCTTTATTGTTTCTCCAATACTTGCTGTCGGTTCCAGACCACTGGTACCCAGGCCTCTCTGATGTTATAACAGATCTTCAAGCCTAAATCTTGTACTCTTCATTAATTTTACTGGCTCTTTATACAGTATACTGGTGGGAAATTGTGCTGTTTTATGTACAGGACCCTCTTTAAGATATTGAAGTGAGGGACAGCAAATGGCATAATCGTTATGCCATTGGACTCCCATGTAGTTGACTATGGTTCAAGTCCTGGATCCAGTGGCTTAACTCATGTGGGGCATGTGTGCGTGCATGCCCAAATGCCCAAGAGGAGAATGGAGGAGAAGGGATTACAGTGTGGTCATTCCTCTTGGGGGTGATTTCTCACTTTCTGTTTCTCTATCTCTCCTCTGTCCAGCTAGTACATATACCCTATAGGAAAAATCTCTTAAAAAGATATTGAAGAGGGCTTACTATCAAAGGGCTTACTATCAAAAAAGATGTCTTCCTTTTCCAGAACTATTTAATCGATCATAATGAATTATTTCTGCATTCAAGATGATTCCTTAAAATCAGACAAGTAATTGCCTTTTCTTAATTCTACGTCATTTACTTTCTTTTGTCCTTACAATTTTTTTCTATATCTCCTTTTCTTAATCTCTCTCTATTCCTTGCTGACAGCTAAACATTAAAATGATTTGAATAGATGACTACTTTGTTTGACAAATTGTATTGAATTATTCTTTTGACTTATAATTTTTGGCATATTAATATTAGACCATAGTTCCATCTCTTTCTTCTTTAGAAAGTTCAAGTACAAAAGAAGATAATTTTATTATGAAAATGGAAATTATAACCAAACACAATGATCGACTATGGTAGTTTTATTAAAAATAAATAATATTAGAAATTTAAAAATAAAAAACTAGTTCTTGGGACCAGCAGTTAGTGTAATGGCTATGTCGCTGGACTCCCAGTAGTCAACCACGGTTCGCGTCACGGACCCGGTGGCTTAAAACTCACTCCGGGCGCATGTGCATGCATGCCCAAGATCCCGAGAGGAGAATGGAGGAGAAGGGATTGCGGCATGGCCATCCTCCCTGTGGGGTGATTTCTTGCTTTCTGTCTCTCTGTCTCTCTTTGTCTGTCTGGCGAGCGCATGTGCCCTATAGCAAAAACCTCTTCAAAAATTAAAAAAAAATTTAAAAAAACTAGTAAAACCTAGTTCTTAAAAAAATCTGCCATAACAATACCAAATCTGAAAAATAAGAATCCAAATAATTCTGTTATTTTAAATATAGGTCATTACTAGTGTGGAAAGTTTGCCATATAGTAAGTACTCAATAAGAACTGTAGAATAAATAAGTAGAAGAGAGCAAAAACTGGAAAAAAAATGCTCGATTTTTTTGATTGATGGAGTCTCCTTACTGACTACACTTAAAACTGAATTTCCTGTCTTGAATCTTTTGCTATAAAAGACTAAAGATCCATCATACCTAGTCTCTAACAATAGGAAAAAAAAAATAAAAAACTACCTCAATAAGTGGTAGTTTTTCTGAGAGCTGTAGAAGTATCGTAGCTTCATCTAAATAGAGATCAAGCAAAGTTCATAGATTAAATCTATTATGACAAAATTGCTGTAGTATCCATTTTGATGACAATAACATGTCTGTTACTTTCAATTTCTTTTTTGATGTACCAAGAGCAAGTTTAAGCACACTCACGGTGAAATAATTGCTAAGCAACTTCAATGTGAAATTAAAAGCTATTATTTTAAAATAACAAGGCCAAGAAAACATATCTTTGGCAAAAATATGGACAACTATAATGACAACATGTGCCAATGAAGCGTGCCTTTTAAAATGCATGTTGCCCAAATTGATGGAGTCATCCCATTTCTGAAAGGTGATCTTATGTAATTCACTTTAAAATCAAACACTATTTCAGCTATGCTCAGTGTTACATTAAAGCTGGCATGAAGGTAATTAGATATCATTTGTGGTAATTAAGGACATGCCACTTTTTGTTCGCTTAGCCCAGCTTGATCTCTGCTTCACAGAATTTAGAATGTATCAGGTGGTACTTCAAGCTTGAAAACCTTGTGGTCTCCCAGCAACTCAAAGAAAGAAAGATGTAAGCACTACTTTGCTGGCTTTCAAAAAATACTTGGAGGAAATCAGCTTCAAAATTTAAGAACATAGATGATACTTGAAGGAGAAAAATCATCCTTCCTTTTGGAGCAAAATCCATTGCTTGTTCTGGGTGATTTTGTCTAGAAAGTTCACCATACTAGTAATCTTTGGTTTTGCTGAGAGACAAAAAATACAAGTCTCTAGAAATTTTTTTTTTAAAGTTTAAAAAAGCGGTTATTCTTCAAATGTTTTATCAGTGATAAATATGACTTGAAAGTTGCATGGCTTTCACCTAAATATACAATGCCGTATCTTGTAATTTGAAAATAAATATTCAATTAATGGAACTTATTAATTATCTATTTGTGCACAAAACACTATAATGAATGGGACATGAACCAAAGCCTGATTTCAAGAGGCTTTATTTATTTATTTATTTTATAAATACCAAAAATAAGCATCTGCAAAAATGAAAATGTATTTATGAAGTAGCATACTGAGAACTTTTAATTAATACAAGGCAAAATAAATAAATACATGCTATAATTATGTGGAAAATATTTTTTAAATATGAACCAAAATCAACTCATCTGCTTATCCTTATACACTTGCCATTATTTCCTTGTACTGACTAAGCTGACCACAGACAAGAGAAGGGTATGATAGTTGATTTTATGTGTCATCTTGGCTAGGCCATGGTTTCCAGACATGTGGTCAAATATTATTCTAATTATTCCAGAGGGAGCTATGGATGAGATTAACATTTAAATCAGTGAATTGTGTGTAAAGTAGGTTGCCTTCCATAATGTAGGTAGACTTCATTTATTCAGATGAAGCCTTGACCAGAACAAAAGATTGACCTTCCCCAGAGCAGAACAGAATTCTCCTGTAGGTGACCTTTGAACTTGAATTGCAATATTTCTCTTCCTGGGTCTCCAGTCTCTCAGCCCACCCTGCAGTTTTGAACTTTCTAACTTCCATAATTGTGTGAATCATCTCCTTAAAATAAATCTCATTCCATATAGATGTACACTCTATTTTTAAATTTTTTGTGTTTTTGTATATTTTACTATTTCCCCCCCTTGCTTCCCTCCCTCTCACTCTCTGCCATTTCCCACCCTCCTCCCACACCATCTCTGATATCCACAGTTGCTCTCCATGCTTTCATACAGTCCAATATTTCAGTTTCTGCCATAGAGTGCAGACATTTGAAAAACACTTGTATATCCATATTTATTGTGGCATTATTCTCAATAAATAAGACATAGAACCAACACAAATGTCCATGAACAGATGTACACTCTATAGATTTTTGTTTTTCTGGAGAAATCTGGCAAACTTGTGTCAAATCCTTAGCTTCCAAATTTCAAAAGTCTAGACACACATCTAACCTAAAAGATTTGGAAGAACACAACTCAGTAATGACCCAGCTTTCCCAGTCTCTAATTGGATAAAAATGGTGAAAGAGGAAAGAAGAGAAAGGGAATGTGGAGAAGGGTCCTCTGCACTATCTTCTCTGGAAGACAAAATCTTTAAAGTCAAAGTGGTAGTGGAGGTGGCATCACTCCTGAGAGAACCCTTAGAAAGTTGGACATAGGGACCAAGAGTAGGGACATGACCGTGGGGAGGATCTATAACCCATATCTAAATGGAAAGACTATACTTTCTTCCATCAGCCTGGTGAGGAGCAGCAGACGTATCTGCATGCTATGTCTGGTCCAAAGGACCTAAGATCACTTTGCAGAATTACTTGCACTGAACATTGGCTGGGAACACTACAGATGCCCTCAGGATTTGAGAACAGAGATATAGCACAGGGAGCTGACTGGCAGAACTGAAAACCACTGGAGTTTAAGAACAATAGACGATACACAGAGACCTTGGTGGTTACTGATTGAAGGTCCAGTGGGAATAAGACACCACAGCAGATGCATCATGGAGAGCTGAGCACAAAGAGAAAGAGACACCATCCTCTCATGATTTTGTACTACCTAGCACCCCAGACTTTACACAACCCACAAGCATGGAAGATAGTGACCGTGAAATAAATGAGATTAGATTTTCCCAACCCATTATAATGAAGGCTCCAAAGAGATTATATTAAGTTATTAGAAAAATTGTATTTCCCTTCCCTACCCCCTTCAGTTTCATGTCTGCTATACCTGTAAGTAAGGAAGCAGTAATAAATAGAGGAAAGAGACAGATTCAGGAGATGGGTTTCTAGCCCAAGATCCATCAGTCATAATTTTGGGAAGCCAGTTAGTATACCACTTTATTCAATTGCTAATAGCAGAAAGTACCTGAGTATGGGTAATTTACAAAAATAGAAGTTTATTCAGCTCAAAGATTAGAGGTCCAAGGTCAAGGGTCTGCATCTGGCAAGGATCCTCTGGCTGCATCACAACAAGGTAAGAGCAGGAGCTTAGTTCTATCTCATTCCTCTCCTTATAAACTACTAGGACACAATCATGGGGCCGCCAACCTGAGGCCTAATCACTTCCCAAAGGCTCCACCTTCCAACACCACAATCGGAATAAATCTCCATACTCTCAACATCATTACATTGGCTCACCAAGTTTTAACAAATACATTTGGGAGGGGGGATATGTTCAAATAATAGCACTTAGCTACTTTGAATTGTTCTCTCAAATGTAAAAGGAAAGAATAAGACTACAAATTCCTGGTTGGAAGCAAATCTATTTTTTTTTTCTTTCCCTTGATATACATTGTCAGTGATCTCAAAATATAAAGGGAAACACCTAGCTTAGAAGGAAGTACTACTTCTTTATTATTACATTTGATCACTGTATATCTTTACAAAATGCAAAATGTTTTTTTCTATCATGAATATAGGGCATTTAGTCAAGTTAAAAATATTACCATATACATTATCGTCAACAGATAACTTTTCATTTTTAGGTCTGATAAATGTTGTGTGTGTGAGTGTGTGTCTTGATCACATTTCTCTCACTCTCTATTACTCTCTCCCTCCTATACTGACTCTCTTATCTACAGTTGTCCTTCCTACTGTTACACCTTCCAATCTTTTAGTTTCTGCCATAGAATACAGACATTTGGTATATATTAAGCAGGGACATACAATGCCTCTCTTTCATAGTCTGGCTTGTTTCACTTAGCATTAAATCTTTCATATTTATCCATGTTGTATCAAATGCCAGTCTTATTGTTTTGAGTATGTAATAGTAGGGAGAACAATTGTAGATACCAGAGACTGTACAGGAGGGTGGTGATTAGTAGGGGATGCAAGGGAGGGGCTCAGTAATAAAACATTTAACAGACAGAAGAATGGAAATTTATCTGTTGGGGATGATATATATGGTAATATCATTGACTTGATTTACATGCGCTGCTTGCATGATTTGAAAAACTGTAATGTATACTATAACGATGTACAATGATTAAACGTAAATAAGAAATCATACAATAAAAAAGAAGGAAGTCCACAAACCATGCTATAATTTGCTTTTGCACAATTTCTAGTCCATAGCCAGTGCTCAATAAATATCTGTTTAAGCGAAATGAAACAAATCTCAGAGGTTAGTGATGAAATTACCTCTGAGGTTTTGTCACCTAGTTATGTTTCATTGTTCTGGTTGGTGAGCATGTAAAAGTTTTCTCTAACAATAGACAATTGGAGCCAATAAAAAGCCATCAAATTTACTTTTCTGCTACATGCTAAGCAATGTTCAAAATTTTCCATTTACGATCCTGCAAATTATAGTTGCTTCAGAACATAAAGAAAAATAACAGAAAGAAGCATAAAAAATAATTCTTTCTTTTACTAGGAAAGGCATTTAACCATAGCCTTCTTGGTTATTAGGGGACAGATGATACCAGTAGTTATCCACTTATTCAGCCAAACGCGTGGTGCTGGAAGGGATACAGAATAGTGGAGTGAACTTTACATGTTTCTATGTATTCCTGTCTTTCACATTCTCAGGTAACTTTTCTAGCACTTAGAATCACTTACCGTTTGCAGTACCCATAAAGATTATGACAACTTGAGTAAAACTCAAGGCACACACTATAAAAATCACGTGTAATCCTGAGATCCAGTGAGAAAGGCAATGAGGGAAAAATCCTCTGGCCATCTAAATGGTAGCATGGTCTTTGAACCTTGTAGTATTAGAGAAAATGTCTTACCTTGGGGAAAAACCCTCTAAAAGTTGTTTAAAAGCTCTAATGGTGCATAGTGCAGGGTTAGATAGCCCAAGTCTCATTTGTGGAGCACAGAGCTCTAGCTCTAGCTCAAGCTGCTCCAGCCCACATAAAACAACAGTGAACAGCAACCAATAAGCCCACCCACACAGCCAGGCCCTTGAGAGCCTGCTGAAGATTTTCCTTTAAAGACAGCATCTACAATGTGAGATGCAGCTTAACCAACCCTCCTCCTACTCAGCACTTGTCTTTAAGGGATGAAAAACAGTGGAAAATTTCAAAAAGAAATGACATCACATCTATATGTTAGGCATATAGAATGGTATGGATATGACTTTAAGCCCTATGACAAAAGATGACCTTGGACATTGAAGGTGGATGGAGCTTTTTGGAGGCTCCCTGTGGCCTCTCCTATGGAAAGAGAAGGGTACGAGGTTCTGATTATTAAGTTCAATTCACTGCTCAGGTCTCAGCTGCTCTCCTGGGCCATTTTCTGTTAATTCCTACCTGGATTCAAATTGCTTGTCTGTAATTCTCAGAGACCCCATTAACCACATGAGGGTTCTCTTAAGATTTCTACCTGGTTCACTCGGCCACCCCCTTTTCCTTGCTGTTCTTGGCAGTAAGACCTCAGACCATTTTTCTTGTTGCTGAATTGAATACTAGGAGTGGAGAGATGGAGGCATGTCCCAAAACTGTACAATGGTTCTTAATTCCCTTTCTTACATGGTACCCAGAAGCCTAAGTGGTCTCTGATACTCTGTTATTAGTGAAGTGAGGGTCCTTTTGACCCCAATTCATATCTACATTATGCTAATCTCTGTTTTTAAATAAAGTCCATTTTATAAGATACTGTTGTATCCTGGGATCAGCAGTTAGCGTAATGGCTATGTCGCTGGACTCCCATGTAGTCCACCGCAGTTTGCGTCCCGGACCCAGTGGCTTAAACTCACACCGGGCACATGTGCATGAGTGCCCGAGATCCCAAGAGGAGAATGGAGGAGAAGGGATTGTGGCGTGGCCATCCCCCCGGGGGGTGATTTCTTGCTTTCTGTCTCTCTGTCTCTGTCTGGCGAGTGCACGCGCTCTCTAGCAAAAACCTCTCAAAAAAATTAAAAAATAGAAAAGATACTGTTGTATCCTGAAGACATAATAAAAAAAAATCAATTCCTTTGAACTGGACTTCACATTTCTAAGATTCTTCAGAGAAACTTTTATTAGCCTTTAAGGGCTCTCTGCTCAAGATAGGTGATTTGTAGGTGATTTTCTAATGGAGTACTTTAACTATTTGGTCACTTTTTAAAATAGGTGTATTGCTACTATTTTGTTCTTCCTTGTTAACACCTTTTGAAATATTATATTTCCATTGATTGAGGATGCCTTGCTCCCACCACAAAACCAGTATCACCTCCTACAGAAGAACTAAGACAATGTGTATAGAAAGAATTGAATAAATGATCTGTCTTCATGGACACCAGCATTTCCCCATGTCTTGAACCCAGGAAGTGCCAATGAACAATGAATTTGTGAGACAAACAATGCTGTACTCATGAATACTACTAAGCAAATCAATAAACTTCATATGTTTATGTAGTACCTTCCTTAGCAGGCAGACTAAACTGCTTCTTAACATTTGTTAAGTTTTCACAAATTTTCTGCCAGAAAATATTAGGTTGTTGGGAAAGTCATGACGTATTTTTCTATGCAAAAATGCATCATGACTTTCCTGATGACTCAACATTACTAGTTTTCTTTAATACTCAAAGATATTAAAGCACTGAAAAGTTTGCTTGGCCAGGGTTTTCAGAAACAGAATAAAGATTACTGCCAGACTCCAAGGCAGTGTACACAGAATGATTTAATGGGAGGCTGCACAGAGTAGTTGCTAAGAGCCAGGCTGCTCAGTGTTAGCCCTTATCTCTGTGTGACGTTGGGAGTTACTCAGCTTCACTGGGGCTCAGTTTCCTCATGTACAAAATAGGGTCAGTCATAGGTTTGCTGTAAGATTAATAAGTTAATGAATAGATTAGATCAGGCACATGGTCAATGATCCATAAATGTTAACTCTCATTATTGCTCTGTAGTATCAGGGTAATTATTACCCCAAAGCTATCTGGATTAGAAAGATTTAAGTCAACTCAGAAAGCCTATACAGCCTTTGAAGTGATGGTTCAGATAACACTTCTCAAGCACGGTGGCAGCAGCCTCTTCACTAGTTTTTCTGTTTCCAGATGTGTCACCTCCCATCAGTTCTCTTCACTTTTGGGATTTATCCTTTTAAAACATGAGCCTCACCCAGTCATAAGCATATTTAAGATTCACCAGTGGTTCTGCACTGAGCTAAGGGTAAAAATCACAAGCACCATTGGTCCATTGGTCCTTCAAGTATTTCATATTTCAGACCCATTTGCCTCTCTTGCTTCCTTCACCATCTCCCTCTTAGAGTGGATCATCTGGGCAAGTTGAACATCCCTCCAACACCCTCTCACCTAAAGCCTTACACATATTCTATTCTCTTTGACTGAACACTTCTCTCATCTCCATCCACATCCATAATGATAACTCTCCCCACCCATATCCATAATTCTCCTTGATAATATTTTATGGCATGGCTTTAAAGTCACTTTTTTTCTATTGCTGGAGGGTGCATGGGCTTGCCAGAGAAAGAGGAAAAAAGGATGGAGAGAAAGAAAAAAGGAAGACCATCCATGGGGTGTGGTCATGCCACAATCCCTTCTAGGGTTAGCCATCTGAGATCTGACTCCTTTTAATTATTGGACTATGGGACTGACTCCTCTGAGAGTTCTTGATTAGCCCTTTAAACTATAAGAGTACACTCCCCAGCCCCAAACACAAAGCACTGTATTTTCCTGTCATAATTAATCAAGTTATTACATGTCTACTTTCTCTGCTAAACTATAAATCCTTTTCACTACTACATATCCAGGACCTAGCACAATATCCAGCACATAATAAACACTGATGAACTCTTTGCTCTAAGAATGACAAGCTCACTATTGTAGGGGCAAGATAGAACTGACTTCATGAGCTAAGTATGACATGGATTGACTTAATGGTTCAATGTAATAGCCTCCTTTCTCCCTGATTTCCTGGATTATTTCTCCCAGGAATTCTCAAGAAACTTCAATAGGCTTTTTGTGGTAGCCCCATAACATATTTAAACTATTTGCTATGGTGGGGTTAATATAAAATGATTCATAAATGGCTGACTTACTTGATTTAGAAGTAAAGAGGCAATATGTGTGATAGTTCTTTGCTGTTTTGGCACAGAGTATTGAAAGTCTGATATAGGCCAGCTGGTGGGATACCTGGATCCCACATGGTTGACTGTGTCGTTTGAGTCCTGGACCCAGTGGTTTGGAAAACTTGCTGGAAGCATGTGCATGTGTACCCCAAATCCATAGAGGAGCAGGGTAGAAAGGATTGTGGCATTGTCAGCCCCTCTAAAGGGTGCTTTTTCACTTTCCCTCTCTCTCCTTCTGACTTTCTGTTTGTCTTGTGATTGTTTCCTATAGCAAATTAACAAAAAAAGTCTGATAGAATATATTCATCAGTCTTCCTACAGTCCCACTAAATAAAATATGCATTATCTATATTTTACATTAAATATTCAGGGATTGGTGTAACTCTGGTTAAGCATTTGTGCCAAAAACATTTCAAAGAATTATTTAATTTTATTTATTATTTTAAAATTTGCTATAGGGCACATATGAGCTGGTAGGTTGATGGTGGCAGAGGTATCTCTCCTGTGTTGCTAACAGCATTCATCAATGAACATATCTGGACTAGCGTTCAAGAGAGAAACAGTGAGATAAGGGAAAAGTGAGAAAGTAAGCTAGTCCAGGACTCAAACAACCATTGGCCATGTGGGAGTCCAGTGCCTTAACCACCATGCTACCTGCTGACCTCTATGCTAAAGATTTTAAGTAACAAATTAAAGACAAAAATTTCTTATGTTTTTTGACTGAAAGGGAAAATTATGCATGGGTTTTGAAATTAGATAACTTTCTTCAACCTAAAGAATTGTTCCAATCAAATGCAATGAAAATAATGATTTTTTTTATACATTGAAAAAAATGTTAAGTTTATCCTGATTCTTTTCATTGGAATATGTCTCTCTGATTATATTCTATTACCTATGAGTTTTACACACTAACTAGGACATAGACATAGTGAGCTCCATGGACAATTAAAGAGATTCTAAAATGTTAAATATAAAGGGGATGGGCCAGGAGATAGCTTAGCAGTTGTGTCACCGGACTCCCACATGACTGACCACGGTATGAGTCTTGGACCCAGTGGCTTGCAACTCACACTGAGCATGTGTACATGCATGCCCAAAATC
Organism: Tupaia belangeri chinensis; assembly: GCF_000334495.1. Lineage (NCBI taxonomy): Eukaryota > Metazoa > Chordata > Mammalia > Scandentia > Tupaiidae > Tupaia > Tupaia belangeri. The sequence continues at coordinate 751,297 of NW_006198462.1, read as the reverse complement.
GCAAGAGGAGAATGGAGGAGAAAGGATTGTAGCATGGTCATCTGCCCTGGAGGGGTGATGTCTTACTTTTCCTTTCGTTATCTCTGTCTAGTGAGTATGTGTGTCCTAAGGCAAAAACCTCTAACAATAGAAAATATATATATGTATATAAACACACGCAAAGGGGAAATCAGGGTTAGGATTCAGAATCTAAGTAGAAATACAAGCAGAGTACATAGCAAAACAAAAAGTCAATGACTAGAGACCTCTTATAGTTCATTCTAATTTGATGTAGACCTAACACTTGTTTGGAGAAGACTCACAGCAAGATGGTGAGAGAGAGTGGGAGAGAAAGAGAGAGCAAGAGAGAGAAACCAAACAGAGGAAGGGACTCAGAGATATTAAACATGTTCATAATTCTATTATTTTCACAAATATTTTGAAAGTAAAGGTCAAATGATAATTCTCCCTGTTCCATTCTTGGTAAATCTACAGGAGGGGCTCTGATTAGTCATATTTCAAGTAATGGGATTTAATTTCCTCCATTTATATTCTTTGAGTGGCTGTCCTTTGTCCAAAGTAAGGCAGGTAACCTGCCTGAGATTAACACATTATCCAGGTATCTCTAGTATTTTCAAAATACTTTTTAAAAGATAATTTCTAATGAACAACTTCAACAACGTAATTTTTTGTTAAGAGATAGGTTGTTCAAACAAGGATACTTTGTAAGATGGTAGCAATAGAGACATGTTAGATCTCATTTCATCACCAAGAATTAACTATCCTAAAGACTCTGGGTTAAAGACCGCCATGGAAATGGACATATTACTGATAACAGTGCCTTCTTATTCTTGTCAATTACAGTAAATAGGACTATTGCCTCCACTTTAGCAAAAAATAAGCCCTCCATGAGATATTTGAAAAATGATTTTCTACCCATTACTATGTCAACTTCCTCTAAATGTGAAGGAATATTTATTTATTTATGCACAACACATGGCACAGGGTATCTATTATGGGTGATTAATAAATATGTGTTGAATAAATACATGAATAATTAGAGAATAAATGACTGATTTCTTAGAAGCTGTGAACTCAATTGGAATAATGGTTGTCAAGTTTGACAGTTTGAATTTCACTTGGATACTATTCATAATTCAAAGACAGAAAGAAAGAAGAAAAAAAGAAACTCTTTATGCCAGTGTAAGTCAGTACTTATTCATTTCCACTGAATGGCAGTGAAAATGGAGCCAGTGAAAATTAGTTATGTGAATGATCAAAACCCCACAACCCACTACAGGTAGGTTTCTAACTATTCCACATCATCATTTTTGGCTACAGTTGGTTAAAAATAGATTCCCAGAGCACTTAAAAATAAAACTAAACCATTAAATACAATAGTGAAAGAGAAAAAAACACAGTATTCAGTCAATACTCAGACATGGCTTTCTTCCTATTATATTTTGAGTTAACTACTAAAAGTTTTTTATTTATTCTATTTTTTCCCCACTGAGAAAACTTTTAAGGCCTGAAAAGTGAATATAATATGCTATATGATAGAATAGAAAGTTTTAAGTGTGGAAACTTATTTTCCATATAAATGAAGATCTATTAAATAAGAAAAAGTGAAAATTTTTACATAAATATATTTTGTGTCTTAAAATAGGAAAATAATCCACATTTACATCTAACATTATATTTCGTAATCTTTAATTCATGGGTAGACAGTACTATTTAAAAATAGAAATATCTTTACAACTGCTTTAAGTTTAACTGAGATTCTAAAACCAATTTATCATGATCCTTGCCCTAATCAAAATCCTTCCTATTTGACAGTACCTGCTAATGACTATATATAATCAGTTAGCTAGGGACTAAACTCGGAAAGTCACCAGCAATGTACATTTGCACACCTTTCTTACATTTTATCAATATATCTTGCTTCTGTAGTAATTGATTAACAAAATACTTACTGGATATATGACAGCAATTCCTACAAGTAGTGAAGAATAAAGGTCCCTGCTTCAGAGGAGTTTATGATTAAGTTTGGTGATAAAATTAACATGTTAATGAAATGATTAGCAAAGTATAACAGAAGATATTACATAATTAAATGGTACTTTACAAAGACATAAATAATTATAAAAATTTAGAGAAAGATAATCCACAAAAGAAAGAAAGCTTAGAGAATACTTCTTAATAACAATCATCATTTTTGTTTCATGACAGGTACTTAAACACTACTGCTAAACTTTGTGAAATGGGTTTTTACATTAGTTCCCTTTCATAGTTAGTGCAACTAAAATCTAATGAAGAGGAATGACAACCCAAAGTCCTCATAGTTAGATAGCAAAGGGACTGAACAAATTCCTGCATTCTTTCCACATTGCAACATTGCTTTGTATGCTATTAGGTGGACCTTGATGTCTGAAAACTTGATTACATAGAAGGGAAGGCCAAGGCTTTTAGACAGAGTGCAGAGCATAAGATATGAGGAATAAAGAATTTACCCTCTCTCACCTCAAATAGTTGTCAAGCTCACAATATGTACGAGCCAGTATGCTGGAAATCAATGAAAAGTAAAATAGTCATGGCCTCTGCCTTCATGGAGTTTAGACACATACTAAATATAAAATTATAACTGATACAGGGACTGTGCAAGAAGATTTACATGATAAGACTAAAAAACAGAATAAAAATTTAACCTGATAAGATCAGAGAAGGTTTTCATGAGACACATAGATGTGTATATGATTATATAAGTATGTAAAACACACACACAAGACCACACTCTAGGGGGTAAAGACTGATTATATGGGTGTAGAATAAGCGTAGACAGTAGAAGAGAGGTGAAAAATGCCAAAGGAAAATAGTTTGTTATTAAACTAATGTAAACATTAGAAGTTATAGTAACTGGTTGATGTGGCTACTGGGTAGGCTGAAGCCACATTAGAGACCCGGGTTCCATTCTTGGCCCATCCCGAAAAGCTGGTTGACGTGTACTCGTCAATTCAACCACTCAGGAACTTGAGGCAGGAGGATTGCAACAGAGACTCTGAAAAACAAATGCCCTCCCCTCCCCACAGAGGAGTCAGAGTAACTAAGCCAGACCAGCAGATGGTAAGGTAGTTATGGTGGTGGATACTCCCACATGGCCGACAGTGGTTCGAGTCCCAGACCTGGTGGCTTGGTTTCACACTTTCCTTCTCTCTCTTTGTGTTTTCCTCTGGTCAAATTAAAATAAATGAATAAATAAAATAAAATAAAATATTTTTTAAAAAGAAAGATTTCTTTTAAAAGATAAAGGCAGGAATCTTGTACTTAGTGGTAGTGAATATTAAAAAAAAAAAGGACAAAAAATCAGAACTGACTGATTTACTACATATAGAAAAAGAAACTGTCTAAGAAGTAGCACTATTTTGTAATACTCTACAAGGCTGACTCACAGGAGAAGGTTCTGGCTTCATATCCAGATACCTTCCTGAACCTGCAGGCTGTACACATATCCTTGATCAGATGATTGAAGCTGGGAGTAGGTCAAGGAGGGAGATTCTATTGTGGGTGGCTGTCTTCTGTCTCTCCCTTCCCATGGAAGAGAGAAAAGATAACTTTACAATAAAAGTTATTTTCAAAACAAGTGAGCACTGTGTATTTTGAAGACATTGGGATCACAATTTTACTGAGCTGATTTCATCTCTTAGGTGGATACTGGTGAGGTAAGAAAGAACACTGCATTCATTAGAATAAATAATTCATCCAAATTTTTTAGTAGACTATTTTGAGCAGTAACAGTTTACTTCACCTTTGAAATCTGTATTATGGCTGATGAGAAATTAGAGTTCAATTAAGATTAAAAGAGAACTCAAGCACTTTATTGGAAGAAATAGATGAAAACCAGAAAAGAATTCTCTAGATAAAATTAAAAACATAAACAGATCTGAAAATGTTTTCCAGCTGAGGTCTTTAATACAAATGATTAAAGGAACAATAAAACTCTTTGAACACTCTGAAGAATAACAAAGAAAGTAAGGCAAATCAAAATGATGGAATGGAGAGTGGTAAGGGGACTAAATCTAAAAGTAGAAGATGAATTCCAGGTTTAAAGGTAGGATAGAGGGAGGGAAAATGTGCAAAGAATGGAAATAATGTCCACAGAAAAAAAGAGAATAACATTTCTACATTGTAGCAACTCCCACACTATGAAAACCCTACATAATAGATATAAAAAGAGAGGAGATAAAGGCGGCAATTAAAGCAATTACCTCTATACTGTACATCCAAATATATTCTACTGCCAGAGAGAATTAACCATCTTTTCATGGAGAATAAAATACCTGAAAGTGATTTTTTAGACTGGCCTTGGATATTTTGATTTCCGATATACAAAAGAACTTACTAAAAATATGAAACTTTATTGAGGTGTCATGATAATGGAAAGAATTTGAGTTTTGTTGTCAGACAGACCTGAGAAAATTCCTGGCCTTTACACGTACTACCCGTGTAACATCAGGCAAGCTGTTAAACTTCTATATCAGATTGCATAACTGTAGGCTGTGGATAATAATCCTTTATTTATTTATTTATTTTTGTGAAGACCGAATACAATAATGCAAGTATCAATAGGTGTCTTGCATTCTATTAATGTATCTCCTTATTTAATTAGAAATTAAACATTTCCTTTAAAAACTAACATTTTTTAGAAATTATAAATGAATGACCATGACAAAATTTGTTTTGACCATCATTTTTGTCAGAGAAAAACGAGTCAAATTTTTTCCCCAAAGTTGTAACTAAAGGTAAACCATTTCTGTCACTTGAGAAAAGATCCCCTAAAAGTTTTCATGTTTATAAATCCCCAAACTATGCTAATATTCTTCGTTATAAGGTAGAATTTTGTTTGTTGATTCTATACTCTTCCTCCAGGGGAGAATCATCTGCTCTGATCCACACTGCTGTGAGTGGTCTGGTTTAGGAGGAAATGCTGATGGTGCCAATGAAACACTTCGACCGGAAAGAAAAGACTTTCAAAAGGAACGCTCAACTGAGACCAGCAGATGGCATAATGGTTACGTCACTGGATTCCCATGTAGCTGACCGTGGTTCAAGTCTGTACTAGGCAGCTTAAAACTCACGCTGGTTGCATGCGTGCACAAAATCCTGAGAGTAAACTTATTTAAATGTATTTATTTCATGAGAGAAACAAGAGAGAAGGGCCCTCAACAGGGTCCTGTCATGCCAGTTTCCCAACATCCGGGTTAGTTCTAATGAACAAATGGAAGCAATAACTGGAGACCTGGTAATAAATTACAGTAAATTCTTACTGGTGAGACTTCAGTACTCCAATTTTTAATCTCTACAAATGTGGTTTAAAGTGTATTTGCATTGGATATAATCAAATTGTATTTCTTTTAGTTCTGCAGATAGTTCTTTCTAATTTTTAAGTTATCAAGAAATAGGGATAAAGAAATATGTGCAAACTGCCCCAAATAGCTAAACTAAGTGGGTAAGTACAGAGAAAGACTAAGGGAATAAAGACCAGGCATTACTAAGGTTTGACAGTTCCTGAACATAGAAAGAGTTGGACTACAAGGAGCTAAGAAGTATTCTAAGCACAGAACTATGATAAAGCAGGCCCGCTGAGAACAGATGTAATCAGGAGGTCAGAAAAGGTGGATACTTAAGGGGCAAGAACCCTTGACAGCTCTGTGGAACAAGGATACCTCTTATGAGACTTTGTAGGTAGAATTGTTTGAAATATCAAGCATATTTGCTTCAAATTTGCTTTCTTAATTTTGTATTTATTCTTTGAAACAAATGTACTCTCCCCAAAAAGTTTTCTCTAACTTCACTCCATTCTTTATAGATAGCTTTGGATTTTCCTGATTGACCCTACATTTAGCTGAATCTCTGTATAGTTCAAACTCCATCAAGCCCTTTGCCCTCTTGGGGAAAAAGGACATTATTATATTTCCACTTATTCTAAAACAGCATTCTGATTATATTTCACATTTTCTTAATGACAGTGATTTGTTTGGGGATGTGTATGAGAGTCAAGCCAGGCTAACATGACTCGAGACCAGGATTTTGCTGAAACTACTGGGAAAGAAAAGCAGTCTCTCTCCAAGTTACCAAGCTGGGGGCAATGTGAACCTTGAACTTCTAGGTACTATTGTGACCTCTCGATGAGAGTCTTCCTAAATAAGGAGTCAACCCAGAGAAAAGATGAGAGATGACGGAAGACAGATTCTTAGTACCACTGTTTGCGTACCTAGTTCCAGCACACGTGAAACCTATCTCTGGACTTATGGGACACATGAGCAGATAATTTGTTACTTAAGTCACCTTAACTTATGTTTCTGTCACTCACAGCCAATAAAGTTCCACCTCCAACAGCATTATTTGTCCTGCTGTGACTTCTGTCAAGTAGGACCTAAAAGAAGATGAGGAAAATCTACCAAAAGAATCCTACACAGGTCTGTGGCCTCTCTGACTCTGTCCCTTATTTGGCATACAAAGTATTCTAAAAATCATGCCGCTTCAAAACCAGCATGCACTAGCTGGCCTTTATCTGCTTATGTCAAGAACGCTACTTAAAACCGGGACAGAGATCAGGCCACTGCTTCGTTCCTACAGCTAAGCCTTGATCATGGATAAAAAGAAATTCTCTATGTTTCTGTGTTCTCTTCTAGTTTTATCACGACCAGTTCTATCCTTGCCTAGACCTGCACCCTTTGTTCAGGACTCCTGTGCCGAATTTGTATTGCTGAAGCTCAATCCTGGCCCATGCAGTCTGTCTACACTTTTTTACCTGACGTACTCTGGACTTTTTCACTCTGCTCTCTTCACATATACCTACACGTCTCATTCTGTTTTGATTTCGGGCTTCTGAACCTCTCAGTCTTGCCATACTTACTTAGCCCAGTACCTGGATTTGTGTCCTGCTCCATTTTCCAGGCACTTAAATCTTGGTGCTGTTTTCTAGGTCTTTGGTTCTAGCTGAAGATGGTGTAGTCTATGTCAATAGGGAAATCTCTCTTGTGCGCTATTAGAATTGAGAGGAACTTTTTAGTCATAATGCCAGGAGACTGCTGCACATTCTTCAGACTAACCTACTACTTATTTCATGAGTATTGATTCTGTCTTTTTTTCCCCCACTACCAATAAAATATTCTACTTAAGCATAGTGATGGATAACTTAGGAGAAAGTGACTTCATCAACCAATTCATCAAGCTTCAGAATTTAACTGTCATACACAAATATAGGATGAACAACATCTTGTGTTCAGTAGGGACAAAATTCCATCATCTGAAACAAATCCTTTAATATCATTATTCTCCAATTATTATGAGACTTTATTCCATCATTGGTGCATAAAATGGCCTTCAAATATTAAAAAAAAACATTCATGTTATGGATGTTCCTAAGGAACAGAACTAAGTGGAAGTATAGAGAAGCAAATTTCAGTTTAGAAGAGCGTTTTAAACTTTTAGAGTTAGCTTAAGAAGGACTATGCTCTTTCAGTAGGTGGTAATACTTCCATTGCTTTGTTGTGCTTCAGTGCTTTAACTAGTAGGATATTCAAATCCCAGTGTTCAACACCCCCAAAATTATTTTATTTTGGAATAAAGAACACCTGATCTGAAGATATGAGTCATCTATCTTTAGACACAGTATCTCTTCTGAGGTCCTTTTTTGGAACACTTTTCTGTACATTCACTCTCTGACCTAGGAGCAAAATCTCCATCTGGCCTACCATTTGGTCTGCCCTGACAATCTGGAACTCCACAGTGCAGTAGGCTATGAGAATTATTTCTAGTCTTCTGGGGCTCTTTCCCCTTGCCTCCACTATGATTATCACTATACAGATTTATGCTAAATTCTCCATGTTTTCCTCTGACTGAAAAAATGTAGACAAGCTGGCTTTTTGATGAGTGAGAATACTTTCCTTGAACAATAGAAGTTTCCTCTTGACCTAATAATTATCCTATTTATTCTTGCTCTGTAACTAGTATGGTGGTACAAACTTGAAAGCTACCAAACTGTATATTTTTTTTCCTTGGAATATTTTTTCCAAACTTAAATTTTAAGAACTGATTCCATTTCCTAGCAATTGCAAATAATGCTGCAATAAACATAGATGTTCAAGTGTTTTTCTGACACAAAAATGAAAAGTTATTTCCTGATGATAATGTATATGGTAATGTCTTTGTCTTGACTAATATGCACTGTACATATAATTTTAAGGGCTGTACATATTATTTACTATCCTTGAATAGCAACTTTAATAAATGTTGAGAAAGTTGTGTATAAAAACTTTTAATGCAGCTGGAAGAGATGAACTAGACTAATTAAATGACTGAGAAATTAATTATTATTATTATTTTTCTAAAGAAAGAAAAAGGGTAGGTATATTTGACAAAACTGTAAAATCATAAAATTTTTAGTAGATAAACATGGTATTCTTCAGAATATTCTGGAATGTTAGATTGTATTGACTTCCTTTAAAGCTTGACAAAGTTAAGGTTTTCAATAATATTTTGTACTGGGACCTGAAGTTAGAGTAATGGCTATGTCACTGGACTCCCACGTAGTCGACTGCAGTTTGAGTCCCGGACCCGGCGGCTTAAATTCATGATGAGCACGTGTGTGTGCATGCCCAAGATCCTGAGAGAAGAATGGAGGAGAAGGGATTGTGGCATGGCCATCCCCCATGGGGAGTGATTTATCTGATTTTTCTTTTTGTCTCTCTGTCTCTTTTTTTTTTTTTGGAGAGATTTTCGCTATAGGGCACGTGCGTCTGCCAGACAGAAAGAGAGAGACATAGAGACAGAAAGCGAGAAATCACCCCCCAGGGGGGATGGTCACGCCGCAATCCCTTCTCCTCCATTCTCCTCTTGGGATCTTAGGCATGCACACACACGCGCCTGGCGTAAGTTTTAAGTCACCGGGTCCGGGATGCGAACTGCGGTCGACTACGTGGGAGTCCAGCGACATAGCTATTACACTAACTGCTGGTTCCCTCTCTGCCTCTCCCTTTCTGGCGAGTGCATGCTCTCTATAGCAAAAAACAAATAAACAAACAAACAAACAAAAACTCTCCAAAAAATCCAAAATCATAGTATTTTGTTCTCTTTACAAAAACATAGTTTTACTTTTTCTCCTTTGCCATACCATATATCTTAAGTACCCTCCACAGAAAGATGACAGTATTTTGTTCTACTCTCACCAATTACCTTTTGTAAAAACAAAACAAAAAACAAAACAAAACAAAACAAAACAAAAAAATCCTCTCACAAAAATGTTCAGACATCCAAATATGAAGATTACTTTAAAAGAATAACTTTAAAAAGGTAATGGAAGTTGGACTTCTGATGTTTTCAGCTTTTTCCTACTTGACTCAAGATCCTTTTTAGTTCTAGAGTCTCTGTTCTGCATTAAATATTCAGGTTGTGTAGATTAGGAATGTAATTTCTAAAATATGTACTTTCTAATATAGTATCAAACAAGTAGGATGAATGACAGAGTTCTCATTAGCATGAGATGATATCAACTATTGAGGAAGGGTGGTTACAACACCTTAGGCACATTCTTTAACATGAAGAAAAATGTGGTTGGTAGTTTAGATTTGAAGTACCATAAAAACATTTTGTATAATTCAGACCTCAAATACTTCCAAATTGGTAATACTCGTACAGAAAATTTTGCATAGTCTCTTCTTTTTTTTTTTTTGGAGAGGTTTTTTTCGCTATAGGGTGCGTGCGCTCGCCAGACAGACAGAGAGAGACATAGAGACAGAAAGCAAGAAATCACCCCCCAGGAGGGATGGCCACACCGCAATCCCTTCTCCTCCACTCTCCTCTCGGGATCTTGGGCATGTACGCACATGCGCCCAGCATGAGTTTTAAGCCACCGGGTCTGGGACGCGAACCGCGGTCAACTACGTGGGAGTCCAGCAACATAGCCATTATGCTACCTGCTGGTTCCCACATAGTCTCTTTTATAAATTCTTATGAGATTGGATATATTTGGAGCTTGTTTGTTTAGCATCTATGAAACAAAATTGGACTGAACAGATGCAGACATCTCTAGGAAACAGGGAAAAAAATGAAGCAAAGTCCTCTTAAGATAATATCAGGTGAACACTGTGAAATTTGTTTTAATGAAGAGCATGAAATGAATAAATAAAGTTAAAGAGAACCAGTAGAGTTAGATTTGGAAACTAAATCTAAATGAGTGTGAAGATGGTACTATAGGGAACCAGCAGTTAGTGTAATGGCTATGTCGCTGGACTCCCCGTAGTCGACCGTGGTTCGCGTCCTGGACCTGGTGGCTTAAAACTCACGCCGGGTGCATGTGCGTGTGTGCCCAAGATCCCGAGAAGAGAATGGAGGAAAAGGGATTGCGGCGTGACCATCCCCTCTAGGGGTTGATTTCTCGCTTTCTGTCTCTATGTCTCTCTCTGTCTGTCTGGCGAGCGCACGCGCCCTATAGCAAAAACCTCTCCAAAAAAAAAAAAAAGAAAAGAAAAAGATGGTACTATATGTATAGTTTTAATTTTCAAACTTTTTAAATTGCTAAACTACTCTTACAGTTTGTTCATTCAAAAGCTATCTATAAAACATGACCTCTGAAAGTCTGTAGGCTTATATTATGGTTTTAAAATCCATTTTCCAAGAAATCATTTACTAGCTTTGACATTTAAAATACCTACATTACAAAAAAAAAACAAACTATAATCACATTGTACTATCGACACACACAGGCTATAATTATGCTTCTGAACGATATTTGCTTCTCATGGGTCAAATGTATTTTAAGAATATTTTTCATAAGACAGAAAAATAAAATTTAACTAGTAGGATATGTTCTTAGGAGTTTCTTTCCAAATATTTTCAAAATGAATATGATATTTTTCAAACATGACAAAGGTAATGTTTGTAATGAACAGACTTGGGTTACCATAGATGGCAACGATTAACTGGGGTAATACAGGCTTAGAAAATGCTTTCATAAGGGACAGGATCATACCTGAGTAATCTCAGGAAAATGCAGTCTATTAAGAAGAAACTGATTTAATAGATTCTAAAGTGAAATTATACCACCTGACCTGAGAAGGGGAAGGAGCCAGGCAGCTGTAAAGGAACCAATAGCAGATATTCATGGACTTAGATTCTCACATCCCACCATCAGTTATGATAGACAGTGAATCTGATGGATTCGGTCCAGCCTAAGTATGATTTGGCACTTGCAGTCTAGACTATACTCCTGATCAAATTTTAGTGTGTTGGGGTTGTTAAGCAGTGGCAGGATTTGAGAGGAGAACATATTTTCTTAGGAGGTATATGGAAGGGGGAAAAAAAAAACTGGCTTATATAGTACAATCATTAAATAATTAAAACTTGAATCATGCAAAGATAAAAGTTGCTACTTGCTTAAAATATTGCTCTGAAATTTCAGTGTCAGTGTTTGAATTAATCTCTGTAAAAGATCAAAGCCTGACACTGACATCCTTAAAAAATAAAGAATTTCATGAACATAATTCTGAAGTCTCTACCCAATATACTTTAGTTCCAATTTAAGTTGAACATCATTATGATTGGAAAACACTTGTGAGATATGAGAGCAACTGGTAGTACTAATTATTCCTTTAGACTTACTATATAAATCACTACATATACTTCTCTAGCACTTAGTTATCTTAAAACTGTGTCAAGTAATCCAAAGCAATAAAAATATAAATAAAAGAACAAAGCCAAGCAACAAGGTCCACTGAAAATTTGTTTTTCATTAACATTAGTAAGTACATACTGAAAAAATATTCATGACAGTCAATTCTAGAACTATGACTCTCTAAAAATATTCCAAACACAGATATTGTTAAACTTTAATAATAATATAATGAGAAAGAAATAATTAGTATACATTTGAAACATTAGCATCTCAACTTCCAACAGCTGAGCCACAGAGGAAGCTCAAAATAGTACAATATAGTTTTTCTTCCATGCATAAACATTCTTTCCATGTAGTTTTTAAAGGATTCACCTATTATCCTCTGTAGTCTCCCTCCATCTTTACCCCTCTAAGTCCATCCTTCAATAGAGTCACAATGTCCTATGAAGAGGTTGCCCCCTGGATTAAGTTCTTTAATTACTTTCATTGCCATAGGGCGGGCGCCACCATGCCCCTTAATTACTTTCATTGGAATACAGGATAAAGTTGAAGCATTTTTACAGAAGGCAAATATCTTGTCTCACTTATTTTTTCCTCTTCAGATTCATCTTCCAGTTGGTATTCTAGTAATACTTATTACTCCTATTCATCTTAAGCTTCCAGTATTTTCCTTCTGATTCCTCCCCATCCTTTCCTTCCTTCCTTTTTTTTAAACACATGATATTGTACATAATTATGAGGAACAGTGTGATTTTTCAATATAAATATACAATGCATAGTATTAAATTTAGGGTAATTAGAAGATCCACCTTCTCCTTTACCTAAGGAAATTTTATTCTTCCAGTATGTCTCAGCTCCTATGAACATTCCCAGAGACCAATGAACTGTTCTAAAACTCTCTCCCTTATGATCCTGAAGTTTCCTGTGCATATCTCAACCCCAGCAGTTGTATTATATTGAAATGATCACTTAGTGGGTTTATTTCTCCACTCAACTATAAGCTGGTTCCATGCTGTACCACTCTTACACCTAATAGGGACTCGATGGGATAGATTTGTTGAACCGGATGTCACCCCCAATAGTTACATAAATACTATTTCTGGCAATAAAATACTTAAGCTATTTCATAGAGAATATGAAACCCCACTGAAATCAAGAAACTTACAAACTGGTTGTTTTAAAAATATTCTGCTGCTTGAGTAAAGTGAATTTAATCTTTTAATTTTTCTTAATAGTTTGCCTGAAGAAAATGCCTGTTCATAGATGTAGCCCAAGAGCATTTACTTGGCAAGCTGGCTTACCGCCTGGAAGCATCCCAGCATTGTCTAAGCAAGACAGTGATTGCTCAAGCAGTAGGCACGCTGATGGCTCTCAAGGCATTGCTGAAATGGTGCCTTTTCACATTAGAATTTTATGATTTTGATGGCCACAAATAATGTGATCTAGTTCAGTTACCCAAAGCAGCACATTTCTGTTTTTCTATTTTTTTATAATTCTTTTTCTTTAAGAATGATTATTATTTAAATTTATTTATTTATTTATTTTATTTACTTATTTTCATTTGACTAGAGAGGGACAGAATGAGAGAGAGAGAGAGAGAAAGAGAGAGAGAGAGAGAAAGAAAGGAGAAAGCAAGTCGCCAGGTCTGGGACTCCAACCATGGTCAGCCATGTGGGAGTCACGTGCCCTTAACTACCACACCATTTGCCAGCACCTGTTTTTCTAATTTCTAATATCTTAATTATTCTATGTATTTAGGCATAGTGAGAATATATGTAGACTCTTTATAGATGTTACACAAATGCAAATAACAAATTTATATATAGGTAAAAATGAATAAAATAGATAAGTCAATATACACATCGACTACTCAGAAATCCTTCTGTGTCTTGCAGTACCTGCAATTTTCAGGTAACAGTGATTTGGAATTCAGCCCACGTGAAACATCCACATAACTGCTCCAATTTCCTCATTTCACTGCATTAATACATGAATGTCTCAAGGATAATTTTTAAACAAAACAAATAAGATGATGGTTAACAAAGAAAAATCCTACTTTTGTATTAATGATAGAATTTTTTAGTATCTATACTTCTATATTTTACAAAAGGACATAGTCTAAAACCACTTTAGGAGATTTCCCTATAAAACTTATTATTTTCTAACTCAAATTCAATTTTTAGAGCATTTCAATGACAAAGAAGGTATATGTCAGAATTAAACCATCAGTGAGTATTACAAAGGCACCCTCCACATCTTTCCTTCCTCTCTATTTCATGGATATGTACGCTCCCTCTCTCTACCTCATTTACAGAATCCAGTGATTGAGAAAAAGTTCCTTACTTAGTATTATGTGTATCAATGGTATGGAACAGCTCATGTAATTCTTCTCCACTGAGAACACCATCTGCAAAATATGCTTTGAATTCTTCAAAGGATAATTTTCCATCATCTGAAATGGCAAGAACAAAAGAGAAGAAAATTATTTCAACTTTGTACACTCTTCTATATTTGATTTTTAAAACTTTGCCCAAATGCTTGTATATGTTTATTTGTACATGTACATGTATATTCCAAAAGCAAGTTCAAGATGCTAAAACATAATTTATCTTGGCCCAGCCTGGAGGCACAGTTGATAGTGAACTGCAGTTCCAGATGACACATGGCTGATTGCAGGTTTGAATTCCGAGGTTGACCTGAAAACATGTCAGGTACAAGCCTTGCTGCCCAAGATCCTGACAAGCTAGAGGGCTGGAGAAAAGGATCGCAGTGTGTGAAAGCCTGTCAATATGCTTCTTTCTCTCTTTCTCTCCCCCTGCTTAGTCTAGTGTGTGTACATGTGTTCTCTATCTTGAATAAAAATAAACTTTAATAAATAATTTAATTATGTTGGATAAAATCTTTTAACAAGGAAAATGATAAACAGTAATTGAATGTTTATAAAAATAATTGGAATAATAATAATAATCTGGAAAAAAATAATGAAAAGCTATTTGATGATGATGGGGATTTTAATGTCTTTGTATTGACTGATATGCATGGTATTCCTTCTGGAAAAAGAAATGTAATACGCTTTAAAGTTATATGTGATTCAATGTAATATAAATGAGATTATGATAATAATAAAATTAAAATAAAGAAATAATTTAATATATTATAGTACACAGAATGCAGATGTGAACACTGATAAAATACAAATCTATATGATGTGGGTATTTTCTGGTTTATTTACTCACATGACAAACATTTAACATTTAATAAAACATTTAACTGCCACACACAAAGGGTACCCACAAAACCAAATGAAGAGCCCAACACAGAGTCTGTTATCCAGATATTTTGTCTTTCTGGTACCCACCAGAGAAAAGACCTAGTAGATTGCGGGGTACATGTTAGATGTTTAATAGGTATATATTGGGTGAATAGCTAATAGCACATGGATATCAGAGTTGTTATAGTTCAACAAACTGTGTACATTCCTAGGCCCTTTAACCAATGAGTATTCTTAAAGCATTTTGATTATTGTGGGATAGAAATGTAAAGCACAGAGAATCTACAAAAGAAGCTAAGATATACAGACAAGTAGTTTACACAGTAAATGTAATAAGAAACACACACATGGGAGTTTGGATGATTGAAGATTCTTTTCACTCGGGGACAGGAGGGGTTTTAGTAGTCCTTATGTCTGACTTTGGACAAGTAAAACCTGGATAAGCATAAATAAAAGAAACACATTAATAACAGGGGAAAGATGTGTACAAGACACAGATGCAGCAATTCTAGAGGAATGTTGTGTCTGTGAAGGACCTTGTTTGTCAGTTACTCAGAAAAGCTGCCAAGGACCAGCAGTTAGTGTAATGGCTATGTCGCTGAACTCCCATGTAGCTGACTGCAGTTCGAGTCTCAGACCCGGTGGCTTAAATTCATGCCAGGCGCATGTGCGTGCATACCCAAGATCCTGAGAGGAGAATGGATGACAAGGGATTGCGGCGTGGCCATCCCCTCTGGGAGGGTGATTTCTCACTTTCTATCTCTCTGTCTCTCTCTGTCTTTCTGGGGAGTGCATGTGCCCTCTAGCAAAAAATTCTCAAAAAAGAAAAAAAAAAGAAAAAGAAAAACTGCCGGATGATGAAAGTGATAAAAGCTGCCATTTAAAATGAGGAAGCTAGGTCTAAGGAGGAAGAAGTTGGCCCAGAGTAAAAAGAGCTCCTATAATGTGAATCTACCAACAACACTGTACTGAGCAAAGCAGAATTTGTCGTTGAGTAGAAGTAAATCTAATTTAGAAGTACTGAATCTTTAAGATGCACTTAGAGCATATTTATTTCTCAAAAAAAAAGGGCCACAGATGGAAATACTATTGAAATGCAGATTCCTGGGCCCTATCAGAAAGTCAGAATTTCACAAGGCACAGAGAAGTAGCAGACAAGAAATCTAGATTTTAAACAGTATGTCTGGTTTCTCTGTATACTCATAAAAACCAAAAAGGACCAATTATTGAGTTACTTAATTTTTCAGGTAAGAATTTAACAGTTATAACATTTACAATTTATTTTTTACTTATAAAATATGAATATAAAACCCCTAGAGAATTTTAATATTGTACTTATTTTGCTTTTTAACTTAATGGGCATAATACACCAGCCTACCACTTAAATTTTGCTAGCAGTTACCTGGACATAGAGTTGATAAAAATCTAGATATGGATCAAGCATAGAATGACTCTCTGACCCCTCCAGGGACAACCTGAACCAGCCTATCTCATCTATTCATCTACTTGTGTGTTTCTGTTTGTAGGTGAGTTATTTTTGCTTCATGTCTTGTATGGCTATTTTGAACTTTAGCCCCATGTTACCTGTTCTATCTTTTAGGCTAGACTTGGCATTGGATTACTATTGTGCATTCATCTGTTTACTTTGAGGAAAAATATATGAACAATTTGAGATTGAACACAAACCACGTCTAGATTTAGGTCAAAGAGAAAATAAAAAGACTTTTTCATCTATTTTTTTTAAATAATGAAAGAAAGAAAAACAGAAATCTCCCTACTATCCAACTTCACTGTTGCGATGGGTAACAAATGAACTACCTACATATTGACGATGGGGTATATTTTCCTTGGTGAACACTGAACAGTTCTCAGTGAGCTGAGCCAGGCTCTTTCAGAGCTCTGGTTGCCTGTGCACCTGTGGATAAGGTGGGCCTCTCTAATACTTCTTTATAAGTATGATAAGTGATTTCAAATAACAATGCGCATACTGCCAAATCAAAGCATTGACTAACAACTGTTCTGATAATTCTCCAGGGCTAAAAATCTTTTATTTTCTTTAAACTGGACTTGAAAAAAATACATAAAATGAAAAACAAGGCATTGAATGACAGTTCTAGTTTGAAGAGTGGAAAGTGTGTTTTGAAAGCCTGTTTTTAATGGCACGTGGGACTCCTCAATGTTTTTACCTCAGGCTGTCCCACTTTTAAACAAACAACTGCAGAGTTACTTTTGAATGGTTCCAGATTTAGCGTTAAGCAAAAGCATTGCATTTTTTTTTAAAGAGAGGGAGAAAAAAAATCTCCTGTGTGTGTGATTCTTTATTAATAAATCAATTATAAATTTTTATTAAAAATATTTTATTTAAACTTCAATTTCCCTGTCAATGCTTTCTTTTAAAATGGAACAATACATTTCTTTGATTTGTACTGACTTGGCCCACAGAATAGCTAAATCATATGAGATCTCTGATTTCCTGTGGTAATAAGTCTTACCACCAAAGGGCACAGGTCTTTCAGATTTTTCTATTAGAAGTACATGCTTTGAAAAACTGTGGCAATACTCTATGGAATACTATTCAGCCATAAAAAAAACAACAAACACCTGGCTTTTGACAGAAAGTGGGATAATATGGAAGATTTACTCCTGAGTGAAGCAAGCCAGGCTATGAAGGAGAGACACTGTATATACCCACTTAATATATACCGAGTGTCTGCACTCTATGGCTGAAACTGATTTACTGAGGAATACACAAACAAGTAAATGGGTGTAAATACCAGATATAGTGTGTGTGGAAGAGTAGGGCCTGAGGAAGGACATTTAGAAGAAAAACACAAAGGCAAAGCATTAATGGGACAAAGAAATGTAGTATTATCTGTTCAAGATATTTTATAGTTTTATCAACTGGACTAGGGAGAAATGTTCGCATACTGAACTATTCCCTTTGTAAGCTAAATAATGTGTTTGAATGTATAAAATAAAATAAAATAAAATAAAATAAAATAAAATAAAGAAAAAAAGAAAAAAAAAGAAGTACATGCTTTGTCTGAGTTTGCCCTGAGCATATTGACCTCTACTTTATTTTTTTAAAGTATTCTGCCCTTATAATCCAAATTTGATTAGTTTTCTGACATAGAGGCATCAGAGTGTAGTTGCTTAGAGTAGTCTTAGAAAAAAAGAGATTCTTGAATTTTAGTGTTTTTAATTCTTAGAGGGCATGTGCATCTGCCAGAGTGTGGTACAGCAAGCCCCCGCCCCCATGGAATGTGGCATGCAGCAGTCTTTTTCCTCCATTTCTCCATCCTCTCAGGCACCCACTCACAAGCACCTGACATGTTTTCCAAGCTGCCTACCTGGGCTAGGATTCCAACCACTGTCAGTCATGTGAAATCCAGTTCCCAATGCATGGTGCTTAATCACTGCTCTATGGGGCCTGCCCCCAAACCCTGGTTCTTGTTTTTTTGCTAGATGTTAGAGGGTACATGTACTTGCCAGAGAGTGGCAAAGGGACAGAGAAGAAAGGAGAGGGGAAAGGACCCCCTGTGAGGAATAGTCATGCCACAATCCCTTCTCCTCCATCTCTCTCTCTTCCTTCAGGATTTTGAGGTTGGATGCATATGAGTCAGACATGTTGCTCAGGCTGCTGAGTTTGAGCCTCAAGCCCCACAGTCAGCCTTGTGGGACCAGCTGCATGGCCCCTACACTGTGCAGCTGACTCCAAAATCTTGAGTTTCAAGTATGGATTTGTCATTTTCTAGTATAGTACTTTAATCTATTGTTTCATTAGATATTTATCAAGATCCTACTATGTGCAGAACACATTTTTGTGTGTGTGCTAAAAATAAAGGTAAAAAAAAATCCTTAAGAACCTTATAATTGTGATGGAGAATACAACAACTGAATAGCTAAGTACAACATGGTAAGGGCAACTGCAGGAAACACAAGGTGCTATGAGAGTGATTAGGAAAGAAAATTAACACAGAAGTAGCCTTCCCTAGGGAAGATTTCCCAGAAGAAGTACCATTTCTGGTGAGATACCATTAAAAACTAGTGAAATAAGATCTTTAAAGAGAAGAGAGTGTTCCATACAGGGAGAGTACAAATGACAAGGCTAGGAGGTCAGAAATGATACGAGTTAGAAATTGAGAAGAAAATCAGTAGACTCAGTCAAAAAAAGTATATATTAGCAGATGACAATGGGCAAAAAGCATGGAGTAGCTCATTTGTGGTGGAGCAGGTGGCAGGGTTCCACTGTGAAACACTAGAGCCATGTGGAGGCCCAGGTTCAAATCGAGGGTTGATCTAAACAAGACACCTAATCACGGCTGTCTGGGAGACAGGAGGAAAGAAGCATTGTAGCACAACCAGAGTGTTGAGGGTTCCTTGCTTCCTTCCTCTCTCACTCAATAAGTAAAACAAATTGTAAAAACAAACAAACAAGCCCTTGAGGTGGGGCCAGCAGGTGGCATAGTGGTTAAGGCACTGGACTCCCACACGGCAGTTTGAGTTCTGGAACTGGCAGCTTGAAACTCACACTTGGCACGTGTGCAAGCATGCCCCAAATCTCAAAAGGAGAATGGATTGTGGTGTGGCCATCTCCCTGGAAGTAGGGGTCGAAGTAATTTCTCACTTTCTCTCGGTTTCTCTCTGTTTCTGCTGAACACACACACCCTATTAAAAAAAAAAAAAAAGAAAAAAGAAAAAGCTTGAAGTGAAGCAAAAATACTCTTTTGGATATGTTGAAAATTAGAGGTGCCTATAGATTAAGTAGAGGAATCTAGCAGGTGGTAAGATCATGTAAGTATAGAAAAGTGAGTGGTTGGTGGGGGCTTGAGATGTAGTCTTGGTTGTTATCAACACATAGTAATAAGGTCCTAGAAGTGAGTGAGTTCTTCCAGGAAGAATGCCTATATTGAGAGGAAAGGAGCCTCCAACAGATTGGAAATGCCAGCTAAACTCTTTAAATTTCAGATTTTATAAATGCTCTTATAAGCGTTAAGTGAGAGGCTATATGGGAAACACTTTGTGCAGGGCTTAGCACATAGAGTTCAACAAAGGTAGATATGGATTTACTAATTGAGACTTGTTTTATGAAGATTATTTATGCATTTTATTTTCATTTTTAAAGACTTATTGCATTTAATTTTATTCATTGTTATCATTTTTATTTTATTATTATTACTATTATTTTTTAAGTTGACCAGAGAGAGACAGAGAGAAGGAAAGTGAGAAAGCAAGCCACTAAGTTTGGAACTCTAACCACAGTCAGCCATGTGGGAATCCAGCCTCTTTACCACGCCACCTGTGGCCCCTTAATTTCATTTTCTATTCTTCCTTGAAAAGTATATACTGAATACATGTAGAAGTGGTTTTTTCATGATGGGTAAAAGAGCAGGTACTTATGATAGATATTTTATTTTCGTAGACAATCTGGTCTCATATATACTAACACTAGAGCTTTATTTTTAAAAAAGACTCTTTAAATATTATTTAATGTCCCCTTAAGTTGAATTTACAAATACACCAACAACTATAGCTCTGATCTCAGTATCACTCTTCTTCCATGGCAATTTTCATCCAGTTTTTGAGATAATTCAAAATGATTATGCTTTGGGGACCAGCAGGTACTGTGGTGGTAAAGGTGCTAGACTCCCACATGCCCAACCACAATTCAAATCCCAGACCTGGGACTTGAAAATCACCCCAGGCATGTCTGAGTCCCTGTCCAAAATCCAATGAGGAGAATGAAGGAGAAAGGACTGCCATATAGCCATCATCCCCAGGGAGTGATTTCTCACTTCCCCTCTCTGTCTCTCTCTCTGGAGAATGTACATGTCCTATGGCAAAATATCTAAAGAACAAAGTACTATGCTTTCAAAACACTGGCTTTTCTTTCATGTTTTGCTTTAATATTTTTGGATACCTTAAATGTTGTAGTTCATCAAGATCAAAACATCAAAATATGATCATCTTTGATAACAACAACAGATTCCTTGGAACAACATGAACACCTGGAAAGCATTACTGAATTTAATAAACAAAGGGCATCATATATTGAACATGTGTATGTAAATTTTAGAAGCAGAAATTAAAAAATGACAACCTTGTTTCTAAAATTTTCTCAAGTTGTAATTTTAGAAAAATTATAATTTAATATGTTCTTAATTAGTTAAGCTTAGATAAAACACTTTTTATCAAATATACATATCACCTTCTACAAGTCATTTACTATCACTTTACATTAATTTATCTGTAAATTAAAGCTCTTTCCTGTTTTGACCTTCTAATGTTATGTTTTAAAATAACTTACTAACAATACACAAACAAAAATAAAATAGAAACTCTTTCAACTTCAGCTGCAACATGTAAAGGCCTTTGACATGATCATTCTTGTCCTTAGGACAAGGCACTGGACACTCCAACATGGCCGACTGTGGTTCAAGTCCTGGACCTGGAGGCTTGCTTTCTCACTTTCCCTTTCTCTCTTTCTCTCTCTGTCTGTGTCTGTCTCTGATCAAATTAAAATAAATGAATGAATAAATAAAAATAAATAATTTTTAAATGTATAAAAAAAGCTAAATAAACTGAAATTCAGTGAGTTTTCCTGAACTCACCAAGGCAAATTGCTACCCTAAATTGGGAAGACCATAGAATCACAGCCAAGATCTGCTTACCTGTAGCAGATGCTGCTGGAGCCATAAACTAATAACATTTAAATGGTAAGTCTGATGAATTGCTAGGGGCTGTGTGTGGACTAACTCCTATGGGCTACAATCTTTGGGAGCCTCCATACTTGGCTATGTTTAATCTCTAGAACCTCCCCCACTCCTGGGCTTTCACAGTGAGGAGACAAGAAAGATTTTGGTTCTTGCATGAGCTGTTAAACAGTAATCATTAAATATTCCCAGAACATTCCCCATGACATAGGTCTCCTCCAGGGGCAAAGACTACCAGAATCCTATCCACCTACGGGAAGGGCACTTCTTCTATTGAGGTTCTCACTAGCTTTCTTATCAAGACTAAGGGTGGGAAACGTTAAGAAATACTTCCAAAGCTGACTATGGAGGGTCACAGACCTACTGAAAGACTGAAATTTAATTATAAGATTATAAACACATTTGCTCTCCCATTCCTTCCATAATAACAACAGAAATCTCAAATAATGGCAGTGAATAATACCAATCTGAGCCACAAGACTTAGACTCCCTTTGAGAAGTACTTGGGGAAACTAAAAGTCAACACAGGAAACAGAAATATGTAAGAGGAATTTTAAGCCAATAGTACCTACAGCTAGAACAAAAATTAAATACTGACCAACTCCCAATAGAGGTCATTAATTTAAATGTAAAATTCCTCAACAAAATATTAAATTGAATCCAACAGTATTTTAAAAAATATGCACCTAGCCCAAAAGTAATTTAGTTCAAATATGGAAGACTGGATTAATATTTAAGAATCAGTCAACACAGAAGTGGCCATGGTATGGAACCATAGTAACACAATGCTTCACGATGTTAAAGCTACATGGGAAGATAATGGGTTCATATCCAAAGGTCTCCCTATGTATGCTGGGCATAAGTGTTCCTGACATCCTGGCTGGCTAAGGTTGAGATTAGATCATGATGTGAGGACTGTTGCAGATATCTGCCTCTATATTTCTTTCTTTTTTTTTTTTTTTAAAGCAAAAACAATAAGTCAAAAATTGGACAAATGTGATCACATCAAGCTAAAAAAAACTGTGCAGCGAAAGGAAAAAATAATTAGAGTAAAGAAAAACTCAGAATTGGAGAAAATATTTGCAATCTAGCTAATAAGGGACTCATAACCAGAATATACAGGGAACTCAAGCAGCTCATTGGCAAAAATATGATAATCCAATTTCAAAATGGGCAAATGGGATTAACAGACAACTCTCTAAGGAAGATATCTGAGTGGCCAAAAAGATTTTAAAAAGGCTCAACAACCTTATTGTAAAAGGAATTAAAATCACAATGAGATACCACTTAACCCCTGTCAGAATGGCTATAATCAAAAAAGCAAAGAATCACAAGTGCTGGTGAGGCTGTGGTAAAAACAGAACCCTCCTATACCACTAGTAGAAATGTAAATTAGTACAGTTGCTGTGGAAAAGAATATGGAGGCTCCTCAAAAACCTACAAATAGAAACACTACATGACTCAGTAATCCTACTCCTTGGTATTTACCCAAAGGATAGGAAAACACTCAGTTGAAAAATAAAACACTTGCACATCCATTTTTTATTGCAGCATTATTCACAGTCTCTAAAACATAGAATCAACATAAGTGTCTAAGAATTAAAGATTGGGTTGAAAAACTGTGGCACATATACACTATAGACTACTACTCAGCAATACAGAACAATGAGATCTTGTCATTTGATATGAAGTAGATGAATATAGAAGATTTAATGCTAAGCAAAGCAAGCCAGACTATGCAAGGCAAATACTGCATATCCCCCACTCAATATATACCAAATGTCTGCACTCTATGGCAGAAATTAAAAGATTCAAAGATAATAGTAGGGAAGAAAAGTACAGATACCAGAGCCTGTATAAAATGAGTGGATAGTAGAAGGTAGGAGGGAAAGTTTCAGGAAAAAACATTTAACATACACAGAATGTAAAGTTCTCTGTTGAAAATTATATGTATGGTAATATCTTGATTTGATTATCATATACTACATACATGCTTTGAAAAACCATATTGTACACCATAAAGATGTGCAATGATTAAATATAAATAAGAAATCATAAAGTTAAAAAATTAAAATAAGCAAAAGACTCATATAGTATTAGGTAATATATTTTAATATATTTAAAACTGAGTCACCATACTATCAACATGATGAAAGCAATTATGTTTGATATTAGAACTTGAACTATAACATGTTCAGCCCACTAATCAACTCAATAGAATTAGTTTTTTAACCCCAATCTCCCTCATTTTCACATATCTTACACAGTATCTAGGGAAATGAAATTTGTTTTGTGTATTGGTGGTCACACAAGTAAAAATAAGTTGAGCTGTTATCTATAGAGCATTTTTTTCACCAGAGGACACTTGCATTCATCAGAGAGACAGAGACAGAGAGACGGGGGGAAAGAGAAAGAACCCCCTAGTGGGGTGTAGTCACAACACAATTCCTTCTCTAGTTCTCTGTCCTATCAGTATTTGGGACACATGTGTGTGCATATGCTCATACATACATACATACATACACACACATGTGCATGTGTATCTGGCATGTTTTTCAAGCTTTAAGAGCCAGGATTTGAACTATGGTCAGCCTTGTGGGATCTAGCTCCCCTTCTTACAATGCATTTTTATTCTAAATTTCATTGACTGTAGTACTCCCAGTAATTCCATGAGTTGGTTATACCTTCTTATTTTTCTTTTTAGGACAAGAAAACTGATGTATGACAATGTAAAATGATTCAGGTGAGATCTCTGAATGTCTCCTGGAACACATTCCTATTGGCCATTAAAGCTGCCCTCAGTTTAAAATCTACCATGTACCTAGATATCAGGTAGAAAACTGAATAATATAATCAAATGCTTGGCTCTTGCACTGATGTGAAACCAAATATTTTGATATTTTCTGGAAAGCTTGCTTGTTAATCAAAATGTTTTTGTCATTTGGAATTCTGCTGGGAATATGAAAAATAAAAAACATTGTCTTCATCCTGAAGAAATGATTTTGTATTAGTTTTTCATGGTTAGACAGGATATGCTTTTAAATTTATTGAAAAAAATGTCACTCCCATGGAGAATTAACAGTAACATTTTATGAAGACTTGGAGAAATGCAACCAAAAAACATGTTCTTATTTACTCAGGGTTTTGTAGAATGACAAATGAAACACTTCTTGGAGAAAGATTTAGTTATTTGTAGAGGATGTAGGTTCAAAATTAGCAATATCAGGAATACTTAATAGGTAAACACATTGTACCAGTGATGTAAATTAAATTATTTTTCTTTTTTTTAGAGAGAGATTTTTGCTATAGGGCACATATGCTCCTGGTGAAACAGAGACAGAAAGTGAGAAACCACCCCCCAGGGAGGATTGCCACACCGCAATGCCTCCATTCTCCTTTTGGGATTTCAGGCATGCACATACACATGCCCAGTGTGTTCTAAGCTGCTGGGTGTGGGACTTGAACTGTAGTCGACTACACGGGAGTCCAGCAATGTGTCCATTACACTGTCTGCTGATCCCAGCAAATTAAATTCTTTTTTTTTAAGAGATTTTTGTTATAGGGTACATGTGCTTGCTAGAGGGACAGAGAGACAGAAACTGAGGACTCATCCCCCAGGGGGAGTGGCCACTCTGCAATTTAGGTCCAGTTGAGTTGGTACAGGTGGTAGTGTTCTGTTGAATTATATGGAAGACCCAGATTTGGATCTTGGGTTGACCTGAACACACCAGGAGTGTCCAAGAATGCCTGTTATCCTGGCTGGCAGAGAGACTAAGGGAAAGGTTCTACTATGGCAAGACCCTTCAAGGATTTGCTCACTTTCAAAATTAAATAAATGAGCAAACTTTAAAAAAATTGAGATCTAGAAACAGTGAGGGACACAGGAAAACAGAGTGATTTCCGAACACCTAAACAGCTGAGCCAGAAGCTGTATTATTTCCTGGCTATTTCAATAAATAGATTCAACCATTTCCTAATTTTATTTTAATCTGAAAAATTTTTTTGTCCTTTTATACTGAATCCGTTCTGATTGATAACATCTTTACTTTTTTCGAGCCATCTGAATTTTTACTCATCTTCAGAAATTTAGTGTATGACAGTTATGCCATAAGCATTCCTGGACCACTCCAAGCCCAGAGACCACTTGCTCCTCTGAACAGTAGTGTATTTGCTAGTCATTTGGCCTAGAGATAACTTTTGCAACGTTGAGAAAATTATTATTCAATTTTTTTCCTGTGCTTATGACTCATTTATCAGTAAGATGCTAAGCTCCCAGATGACAAGGTTATCCAATACTTCTCCCCCACCTCAAGTTCCTTATAGTTAATAGTTGATGAAATTGTATCAAATCTATGTCCAAAAATCAAAGTGGATTTCCCTCCAAAACACCAATATATAATTTGTCCAGTAGCATGCTGCTTTATAAGAGCTTGCATTTTTACACTCTGCCATACATAGTTTACTCAAAAGAGAAAAAATCCTATCTTTAGTACCTAAACTAAATTAGTGACAGCAAAGGAAACTAACATGTTTTGATCATTTACAATATGCTAAACATAATCCTTAGGGTTTTACTTTTATTTCCCTTGCATATTTCTCCCAAGTAACCCTGTAAATTAACTCTTATTCTTACTTTAAGAAGTGAGGAACAAGTTCAGAGTGGTTAACTAATGTGTCCAAGATCACACTCTAGAAATCACATACTGAAGTTTATGAATTCTGTCGCGCTTGTAGTCCCACCATCCAGCACAGTGACTGAGGCGAAAAATGTATAAACAGTTGAGCCAAGATTATAGTTTGTTCTTTTTGGTTCCAAATCTTCATTGTACCATGCAACCTTCAAACAGGATCACAGTAAAACAATTTGTATACAGATTTTCTTCTAATCCAAAAGTCCTAGCACTTCACGAGGATCTTTAATTTGCTACAAATCATTGGTGTTGCAGAGTTACGCTGTTGAAATCTAGAAATAATGATTTCCACATGAATACTACTAAGTGATTTGATGTAATTTAAAAAACAAAAGACAAATATATATGGAATTGTTTTAGTATCAAATTCATTTTATCTCTATCACCTTTGCCAATGATTCTCAAAGGCTTTGAGAGGTTGGAGGTGTATGCTGTGTTCTAACTGTAAGATTATGAAGGCGTTAACTAGGGTGGAAGATTTAGAAGTAGCAAAAAGGAATGATATTTTAAAGATGTTTTGACAGTAGAGTCAACAGGGATGTGGAGATATTAGAGAAAGGGGAGACTTGTGGAAGCCTCAGAATTTGATTGGAACAACTGCTAAATAGTGGTGCTCTGTCCTGAGAGGGTAGATGCTGCTGGAGAACCATGCCAGCTGGGATTCGAGTTTAGTTCCAGACATAAGCATAGTAAGTGTTCAATATATATTTTTATAATTGAGAGGTTGTGCTTAGTAACTAATTTCTACGATTTTTCTTTCAAGTTCTGTACCTTAGATCTCACCCTTCCCTTTCCCTGGAATTACCTGCTACCCCATCCAACCCACACTTAATGGAATTATAACTCCAGAACAGCTTTCTTCAACACCTCAGGTAGAATCAGACTGACTTTCCTCCATGGTCTTGCAGCCATTTAGTAAGTTTATGAAATACAACTGTAAGTCAGGTACTATATACTAAACTCTAGGTACACAAAAAAGTATAGTTCCCTGACCTGAAAGAGCTTACGACTTAATGGGGGGGTGCGGAAGCACACCGACAAACTATTCAGTACAATGTGATAAATATATGACATGCAAGATGTAATAGGTTAGAAAATGGCAGGTAATCAGGCAAAGACAATAATATTTGCTGCACATATATTTGTCACATGCAAGGTCTTTAATTATGTTACTTCGTCTAACTATCACAACAGCTCTATGAGTGAAGTGAAGGATGTAAGTGCCTACCCAAATTTATATAGCTTGTATGTGACAAAAGTATTTGACAAATTGAGCTCTGACTTCTAGGCATTCTTTGCCAAACAGACCTCAGAGAAGGCATAAGAGGGATGGAGTACAGTCCCAGCAGAGGGAACTGCATGTATGGACAGAGAAGAATGGGAGATGTAAGGTTCAGTGTGCTTAAGAAGTAATGGGGGAACCAGATGGCATAATGGCTACATCTCTGGGCTCCCGTGTAGTTTACTGCTGTAGTTTACTGGACCCAGAGGCTTAAAACTTATACCAGGTGCATGTGCCTGAGTGCCCAAAATCCCAAGAGGAGAATGGAGGAGAAGGGATGGCAGTGTGACTATCCCCCATAGGGGATGATTTCTCACTTTCTGTCTCTCTGTATCTCCAGTGAGCACACACACTCTATACCAAAAAATAAAAAGTCCTTCTTAAAAAAAAAAAAATAAAATAAATAAAATAATAGGAAGAAGAGCCAACAGATGGCATAGTGGTTAAGATACTGGACTCCACATGACTAACCAAGGTTTGAATCCTAAACCTGGCAGCTTGAAAATCATGCCAGGTGAATATGTATGCATGCCCCAAATCCCAGAAAGAGAATGAAAGAAAAGGGACTGCAATGTGGCCATCCACCCTGAAGGTGATTTCTAATGTTCTCTCTCACTGTGTCTCTCTGTCTCTCCAGCAAGCGCATGCATACTATGGCAAAAACAAAACAAAACAAAAAAGAGAGATTAGGCAGGCAATATCAAGCTAAAAGGTCTGTAATTTATCATGTAGATAATATGTAGTAAACAAAGGATTTTTGAATGCAGAAGTGAGAGGATCAGTTTTACATGACAGAAAGGTTACTCCAACACAATATTTAGTAATGATTTCTGCCACAGTATTCATTGCAGTGTATTATTATTTTTCTAATTCACACACATCTCTCTTCTAAAGTGCAAACTTTAGTTTAGCTAAATTCCATCCCATTTCCTGGTGTGTCTGTGTATGTGCATGTGTGTGTGTGTGTGTGTGTGTGTGTGTGTGTGTGTATGACTATAATTTAATCTTATTTTAGTATCTTTAGTGCCTACCATAAGGTCCGAAAAGTAGGAGCAATGCAGAGTAGCAATTGAATGAATAAAAGAAGAAAGATGGATGAGGAGAATTAGAGTTGACAATAGAACTTAACATCTTCTAACTCCATATCTTATACTTTTTTTTTTTGGTAAAAATTTCAAAATATTGTTAAAGGCATACACTATCCACTGTTATTTTAGCATCATCAAGCCATAGTTAAAACGATCCATCCTGACAATAATTTTTCATTATGTCAGGAAAAATCCTAGATATATGATGTATCACATAACTTCATTTTTCCCATTCCTTTCATTGAAAAAATGGAAATAAAGATCAACTCAGTTTCTTGAGTTTTCAGTATGGCATACAGAACCTAAAATGTGTTTTAGGCATAAACTTTAACTCCAAGCACACACCAGAAATTAAATTAAGATAATTTGTTTGCAAACCTTAGGGAAGTTGAATAACTCAGGCAAAGGTAAGACAAAATCCAGTGTAGCTCTAGGGTCCTACTAAGGTGGACAGATTCTGGATAGAATCTCTGGGTTTTGTCTTCTGAAAAATTTGTCATTAGTGGAAGGGGGCAGGACATTGTGATTGAGAATCCCATAAGAATAAGAGTTAGGATAGAAAAAATGAATACAGTTAACACTTATTAAGGATTTCTGTTTCCCAGAAATCAGTATTATTTCATTTAATCTTTCAACCAGCCTGTGAAGAGGGCTGTCTTTAACTCCATTTTACAGATGAGGAAGCTAAGCAAATTGTCCATCATACCTTAAGTAGAAGAGAAATTTGAATCTAAGTAATCTGACCACGAAGTTATCAACTTAACCATAATACTGAATATAGACCTCTATGATCTAGATGGAATAGAAGGGTTTATTAAAGTGGGATGAGTAGGGAAA
>NW_006198462.1:719484-721679 GCF_000334495.1 Tupaia belangeri chinensis | reverse complement strand
AAACCAGGCTGCCAACCTATAGATCTTGATTTCAGAAACTGCTTAAGGCAGAGGGCAGATTTGATGGTAAGTACTATGCTCTGCGTGCAGAAGGGGCCCTGAATTCTGGGCCTACGGCAGCCCATGGCAGCCATTTTGTGGGCTCAGGAATTTGAATGTAATTTTTCCATTTGTTTCTTGACAGCTGATAAGCTCAGCTATGTAAAGACAAAAATTTTTAGTCATCTGCTTTTGGCAGAAAAGTAACACATTTATGAGTGTGAAACTGCTTTACATTCCAGAGAAAAAAATGTACTGTGGAAATAGAACATTTGTTTTCCCTTATTTGGTTAAAATAAAATTATTGTAGTCAGAATTTGCACTCATATTGCAAAGCTTCACGAGCCACTTCTGCCAATAGGGTTGGTGTTAGAGTGTGAGGGTTCTTCTTTTTTAAATGACTCACTCCTAATAGACTTTGCTTTGGTTGCAAGCCAGTAGGTGTACAGTTGAAGAGCTTGCATATGCCTGAGAGTAAACATGAGTCTAGAGCTATTTCAGAGCCCTACTAATCTGTAATAAATGATCTGATTCTCAGTTTCACTACTTTTCCCCAACTTGAGAAAAGAATTATGAAATAAAAATCAGCATTATGCCATTAACTATAATTTTCAGAGATCAGTTCTTATTCTTTCCATCTTATTCAAAGACAGGAGCCCTGATTAGAAGATGGGAGGGACTGGGGAGTTCAATTTGCCTGATGGAGTAACTCACATCAAAGGACAGACTTATTCCCCAGTAGCAGAAGATGCAGCATCTCAAAACGCTGTGGTATATGGAAGACTGGCTAGTTGATGGCCCTGCCTTCTGTGAAAACACTCCCACTTCTGGAATCTTTGTTTCAGCCTTCACCTGAGGTCATATTTTCACATGTTAATAAAACAAATCAAACTTTGACCAATCAAATCAAAAGGCTGTTACCAATCCTCACATAACCAAATCACTATTAATTGATTATAATCCAATGAAGTCTTCAAAATGTCTCCAAATGCACAAATACTGTATCACTGTTCCTAAGATAGGATTTTTCATTGTTTATGTTATTTTCTAGAGATATATTTAATCATTCAGTCATAATTCTTTCATATTATCAAGGAAGCATTTAGTCCATTAAGTTAATAAGAGTATCTACTGTGTACTGGGGAACCAGAACATGGTATTTAAGATCTTTGCAGATTGCGGTCATCACTGCAATTATATTTATGCATTTGTAGATAGGAATGCATAAATCTATTTATTTACCACAAAACAAAAAGATCACCAGATTTGGAATCAAATAGAGGTGAGTTCAAAAATCTTGGTTCTAGGGACCAGCAGTTAGCATAATGGCTATGTTGCTGAACTCCCATGTAGTCGACCACGGTTCGGGTCCCAGACCCAGAGGCTTAAACTCACGCTAGGTGCGTGTGCATGAGTGCCCAGGATCCCGAGAGGAGAATGGAGGAGAAGGGATTGTGGCGTGGCCATCCCTCCTGGGAGGATGATTTCTCACTTTCTGTCTCTCTGTCTCTCTTTCTGGCAAGCGCACACACCCTATAGCGAAAACCTCTCCAAAAAAAAATCTTGGTTCTACTATTTAGATACAACATAATCTGAGGAAAGTTATTTAACTTTTCTGAGTTTCATTTGCTTCATTTAAAAAGTGGAGGTAATAACAAAAATAGCTAAAAATACAAAGCAATTATTACTGTGTGAGAGATCAATGTAAGTATTTTAGATGCACAATCTCATTTAATTTCAAGACAATTTTATGAAGGAAGTAATATTGTGATCTCCTTTCACAGATAAAGAAATGAAGAAATAAGGCTTTGCTCAAGGTCATAAAGCTATTATAGAAATAGGGGTACCTGGGACACCGGCGCTTCTTCAACCTCAAAGTCTAAGTATGCTCTTTCTATTCGTTTTTCTTTTCATTTTCTTTCTTTCTTCCTCCCTTCCTCCCTCCCTCCCTTCCTTTCTTTTCTTTTCTTTTTTTTTTTTTTTTTGGTTTGTTGTGGGTGTGTGCATTCACCAGAGAGAGAGAGACTGAGAAAGTAAAAACTCACTCTCCAGAGAGGATGGCCATACCACAATCCTTTTTCTTCCATTCTCTTCTTCTCTTCTTAGGACTTTGGGCACATATACCTAGCATGATTTTCAAGCTGCTGGATGAGGAA
>NW_006198462.1:715270-719473 GCF_000334495.1 Tupaia belangeri chinensis | reverse complement strand
CTCAGTTGACCATGTAGGATCCAGTCATCTTTAACTTCCATGCCACCTGCTGGTCTTCTTCCCACTGTTTTAAACTGTTTATTCTGTAGACTTTTCCAAATGATTGAAGACCATGTGCATAAAGCACCTAGGGTAGAACCTGGGCTGTATTTCCCATAAATATAACTAATATTTCTGATTAATAAACAACAGATACATAGCAATTATGCTTGGTTTGATTAAATAATATATATGATAGTGCTTCTTCTTTAGTTTTTAAGGCCAATTGTTGGTTATAAATTTTTTACAAATCTTTATTGAGCACCTAAGGCAGACACTTTGCTCATTACACGAACTAGTTGTACATTATTTTATAATAAGTATGACCTCTGTCCTCACAGATTTACAATATACAGGCTGCTGGATTGGATTAAAGGCCTCAAAGGAACTGTAATGAACTCTTAAGAGGGACTGAAAGTGCCACACATGTAACCTACCTACTTCCTGATCAAGAATGGCAGTGGAAGGGAACCAGCAGTTAGCATAATGGCTTTGTTGCTGGACTCCCACATAGTCGACCGCAGTTCGTGTCCTAGACCTGACCTGGTGGCTTAAAACTCACGCCAGGTGCGTGTGCATGCGTGCCCAAGATCCTGAGTGGAGAATGGAGGAGAAGGGATTGCAGCGTGACCATCCCCTCTGGGGGGTGATTTCTCGCTTTCTGTCTCTATGTCTCTCTCTGTCTGTCTGGCGAGTGCACGCACCCTATAGTGAAAACCTCTCCCCCCCCGCCCCCCCCCAAAAAAAAGAATGGCAGTGGAAGACCCAGCAGATGGTGTAATGGTTACATCACTGGACTCCCATGTAGCCCACCATGATTTGAGTTCAAGACCCAGTGGCTTAAAACTCATGCTGGGTGTGTGTGTGTGTGGGGGGGGTGCCCCAATTCCCGAGAAGATAATGGAAGAGAAGGGACCATGATGTGGCCATCCCCCCCGGGGGGTGATTTCTTGCTTTCTATCTCTCCACCTGTCTCTGTCTCTCTGGCAAGCATACATGTCCTATAGAAAAAAACTCTTTCTAAAGAAAAAAAGATAGAATGGCAGAGGAATGGTTCAGCCACAGTGGCTCATGCTGCTAAGATGCTGCTGCTTGGACATTAGAAGCCCAGGTTAAGTTCCCAGCCAAATCAAAAAGGGCCAGGTATTATGCTACACCCTTTAATCCTAGGAGACTGGGGCAGGAGGATTCTGATATGGTGAGAGCCTGTAAAAAAAAATAATCTCTCTTTCTCAAAAATTAGTACATGTTGTTTTGTTTTTATCTTTTAAAAAGGGTACGAGTAATGCTGGAGCAATGGTAAAGCATTATTCAGTGCTGAACCCACGTGAGACGGTCCCAGGTTTGTGTCCC
Source organism: Tupaia belangeri chinensis (assembly GCF_000334495.1). Classification (NCBI taxonomy): domain Eukaryota; kingdom Metazoa; phylum Chordata; class Mammalia; order Scandentia; family Tupaiidae; genus Tupaia; species Tupaia belangeri. Next base: position 718,081 of record NW_006198462.1, on the reverse strand, counting down.
AGGGTGTCCCTATACAAACAAAATGTGCATCCCAATGATCGTGGTTGACTGGGGCTAGGGGTAGATTATGGGATGGAGACCCGGCTGGAGTTGTACATCTCTCATCTCTATCTCTATTTCTCTATCTCATAAAATAAATAAATATACTTTAAAAAAGGAATGGCAATGCATTTCATCAAAAGCAAATAAACAAAAGGAAATTGATGGTGCTATTTACTACCAGCTTTTTCATTTTGGCTTTTTTTTTTTCATTTTTATTCATGAGAGCAAGTATGTATATATGAAAGAGAGAGACATAGAGAGAAAGAAAGAAAGAGAAAATTACAGTTGACAGGGTTTGGTCACTCTGTAATCTCCTTATTTCAGTCCTCCAGTTGGTCAGTATCGTGGGTACCTGTGTGCAGGCCTGATGTGTTTCAGGTCTACCAGGTCAAGAATCCAAATACATGGTCAGCCATGTGGTTTCCAGCACTACAGTCGAGTATGCCATGCATTGCACCACCTAGAATGTGCCTTCATTTTGCTTTTTACTAAGGTTTCTAAATAAATATTTTTGCGGGACCAGCAGTTGGCGTAATGCCTGTGTCACCGGACTCCCATGTAGTTGACTGCGGTTTGAGTCCCGGACATGATGGCGTAAACTCACACTGGTCACGTGTGTGCGTGCCCAAAATCCTGAGAGGAGAATGGAGGAGAAGGGATTGTGGCATTGCCATCCCCCCAGGGGGTGATTTCTCACTTTCTGTCTCTCTGTCTTTCTGGAGAGCATATGTGCTATAGCAAAAAAACTAAAATCGCCCATACACAGAAAAATGAATACTGTATTATTTCATAAATTATGCAGACTCTGAAAGAATAAAGCTCATAAAACTACAGACTAGAATAGTGGTTGCCAGGGACAAGAGATGGAAGAAATGCTGGTTAAAGGGTATTAATTTTCAATTATAAAATGAGCAATTTCTGGGACTCTAACATATAGCTTGGATAGTAGTGAATATCTTAATTAATTTGATTGTGGTAATCTTTGTATGAAGTACATATCATGTTGCACACCTTGAATATATTCAATATTTTTCAACTAAATATTTTTAAATATTTTGGGGCTGGCAGGTGATGTGGTGGTTGAAGACACTGGACTCACACATGGCTGACTGCAGTTCAGGTCTGGACATGGTGACTTGCTTTCTTACTTTCTCTCTCTCTCTCTTTCTCTGTCTCTCTCTGATCAAACTGGAAAATAATAATAAAGTTAAATGAAATAATTCTTTAAACAATTTTGCATTTAAAAAATCTTTCTGCAAATTTTACAAATATCTTTGTATAATTTTCATTCTTATTCAACTTGTATGTAAGATTTTCAGGAAAGCAAGCATTTCTAGGTATAATTCTGGGCTCTTTAGATCAAAGCATTAGTAGATCTCCTAAGAATTCCTATTTTGAGGTCTATGTTTATGTCTAGGATTCTAGCCTATGCTTTGAAAACAACAACCAAACCAAAGGAAAAAAAGATCTCTCCAAGATACCATTATTTTAGCTAATCACTAATCACTAATCATGCATTTTTCCTCCTCATTTATCCAGCAGCTTTTCTTTTATGTCAGAGAGATTCCAGTGCCCTCTGGCAGGATAACCACTACACTGCTTACTGCTTTGTATTCCTTGTGTTATTCTATCACCAATTATGCTGTCCATAAGGGATTCTATGACACAAGGGTCTGTTACCCAGAGATCTAATACATGTAGCAGCTGTTTATTTGCAAATACAGAATGTAATGAACACATGGTACAGAAAGATGGTTCCTTTTTTATGCTAGGACCTTCTAATTTACATAAAATTATCCACTATCCTTTTCCCTTTTCAATTCTGTATGGATGGCAGCATTACTTTTCTTTCTTTCTAAGCTTTACTGCAACAGAAATAAGTGAAATGTTACCAGCTGTCTCAAATAGCTAAGGTGCCACAGTCCGAAAAAATAACTCAAGCTTTCAGTAGCAATAGCAATAATATTGATCACAATAATATTAATAGCAAGAAAGTGAGCAAGTATTAAGTTCATACCATGTGCCCAGCACTTCCCTAGAGACTTTACGTACATTATCTCATTTATCATTCATAAAAACTCTGGCATAGGAACCAGCAGTTAGCGTAATGGCTATGTCGCTGGCCTCCCATGTAGTCGAATGCGGTTCGAGTCCCAGACCCAGTGGCTTAAACTCATACCGGGCGTGTGTGAGTGCACGCCCAAGATCCCGAGAGGAGAATGGAGGAGAAGGGATTGCGGCATGGCCATCCCCTCTGGGGGGTGATTTCTCACTTTCTGTCTGTCTGTCTGTCTCTGTCTGTCTGGTGAGCACATGCACCCTATAGCAAAAACCTCTCACAAACAAACAAACAACAACAACAAAAAAAACTCTGGCACACAGAGAGGTCATTACTCTTACTCTTTAAAAAGTTATTAGATAACTATGGTTTAAATCCAAACTTGCCTAACTCCACCCTGAGTTTACAGAGAATGAATAGTAAAAAGAAATGAAAGGCATTGGGAATGCACCTGCTTCATAGCACAGTAGTTAGATACTCCATAGAGGAAGCCAGATCCCACCTGGCTGACCATGGTTCAAGATGGGAACCTACTGACTTAAAAAACACTCTGGGCATGCATGTGTTTGTGTGTATGCAAGACCTTGATGGGATGGAGAATTGGATAAAAAAGGATTGCAGCATAACCAGGTCCCAATGGGGAGCACTTTCTCTCTGTCTTTCTCTCTATCTCATTAATGCACATGTTTCCTCTGCATAAACAAAAAGAA
>NW_006198462.1:714701-715243 GCF_000334495.1 Tupaia belangeri chinensis | reverse complement strand
GTAGGCAAATAAAAGAGAAATGGGCAATGAAGGGCCTGTTATCCAAAGACCAAATACATGTAGCAGTCATGTATTTGCAAATACAGAATGTTATAAACACATGAACAGAAAAATAAAGCTCCTATACATGCAGAATTGAAAAGGGAAAAAGATAGTGGATCCCTCAATCAATATTAATTCATTAAACTTAGATCTATTGAGCACTAGTACTGGCTGGACATAATGTGTACTCATAAGTCCCTTGCTTTAAAAAGCCATGTTTGGGGGAACCAGCAGTTAGCATAATGGCTATGTCGCTGGAACTTCCACGTAGTCAACTGCGGTTCGTGTCCCGGACCTGGTGGCTTAAAACTCACTCTGGGCACGTGTGAGTGCATGCCCAAGATCCCGAGAGGAGAATGGAGAAGGGATTGCAGTGTGACCATCCCCCCTGGGGGGTGATTTCTCGCTTTCTGTCTCTATGTCTCTCTCTGTCTGTCTGGCGAGTGCACGCGCCCTATAGTGAAAATCTCTCCAAAAAAAAAAAAAGAAAAAGAAAAAAA
>NW_006198462.1:704751-714475 GCF_000334495.1 Tupaia belangeri chinensis | reverse complement strand
GCACGCCCCGCCCCGTTATAAAAAAAAATAAAAAAAAAAAAAAAAAAAAAAAAAAAAGCCATATTTGGCTTAGCAAAGTAGAATCTCCAGCAAACAACTACAGACTCCCACCATAAGGGGAATGATCAATATGGGCTAAGGATTGAGAGAACAGAGAGAAAAGGTGGAAACCTGCCAAGGAAAACAGGGAAGGCTTCTGGAATAAGAAGTATTTTGAGTAAGCAATACATGAGAGTTCTTGAGTTGAATGAAAGTTATAGCAGAGAGGGTGGAGGAGGACAACATTGCAGAGATACAGCAGGTGGTGGCATGCACAGAGAACTGAGTGCTTCAGTGGGCCGCAGAGGAAGCTACATGGTGAAGACTGAGAGAGAGAAGAGCAGAGGGCAGGTGGCTTTGACAGCTCATTTGGATCAGGCATGAGGAAAAAAGCAAGGAAGGAAAAGGTATCTTATGAAGAGAGGCAGATGAAGAAATATGAAAAGAACATGGGCTGCCACAAGTGACCACTCTGTGTAGCATAACATATAAGGCTATCATAGACCATTAAATCATGAACTGGTTTGTCAAGTACTTTTTATTTCAACTACAGGTTATGATGATTTTGGAAAAAGTGATAGATACAAAGGTAAGATGGCCTTGGAGTCCGAGAAAATAAAAGTATAGACAGACAGAGCTAGAAGCTTTGGTGGAAAGAGACATAAGGGTTTTTGAGCGGGAGACAGCTGCTAAAATGCAACACAGGTGGCATATACACAGACAGATGGGCTATCCAATTATACTCTAGGCATCACTGGGGCTGAGTATCAGGCAAAAGTCCAAAGGATGGGATGAAAAGACAAGATGGTAACATCATTACTTTTCTCTTAAAAACTAATCACTTTAAGTGAAAAATAGCATCTTTGAATGGGTAATACATCAATCACCACAACATAATTTGAGAAAATATTTTGATGATCTGGTACACTCATATGTTATCAGTACATGGATGTTATTTCATTACTCCTAGGATTAATATATTTTCTGTTGTGTGGACGGGTAAAAAGTGTCAGTCAAGCTTTTCTTGGTATGTCTTCTCAAGGGCAAACTAGACTATTATATATGTCTTTAAATTGTCAGTTCTAGACTCTAACTGTAATCTCTCCTTATAGATGAAGACTGGGATTTCAAGAAAGAGAAAGGATCCTTAGTATCCTAAATTGATAAACTCTTTTTTAAAGAATATATTACTATTATAGTAATATTACAGCAGTAGAATAAATTTAATAAGTTTCGATTTGGTATTCTGTGGGACGAAATTTCTAATGGACTAATGGAGTCAAAAGATATTGCTTATATCCATTTATAATTAGACATTATGCAGCCATCATTAAATTGACAGAGGAATTTTTTGCTTCTGGTTCATCATTTCCTACTTCTGTCTCTATAGATCATCATTCCAATACATACACTTCAAATGAGAGAGTTATGGCCAGGAACCAGAAAGTAAAAATAAAGCTGTCAATGTATGTTTCTAGGCAACCATTTTAGAAAGTACTTAGCATCTTCAAGGCCACCATGAACCTCAGTGTGGAGACTCTAGTCTTTGGTGTCAAATGAACCTGTGTTCATACAGCATCTTCATGTCTTAATAACTCATTGAGTAGAAGCTGATATTGCTATAAAATTACTTTCAAAACATAAAAGGAAAAAGCCAAAGTCCAAGGCTTTGACAAGCCTTCTTACTTCAGAGGTATAAATTTCATTTTCTTGTCAAATGCAAATCCTTCTGCCAACCTCTCATGAATATCCTGAGCAATAAACTTGCCAAAAACTTTTACTTGTAGAAGAAAACACACATTTTACGTCAATTTCTAGGACTCCCCTACTTTATAATGTTGTCTAAAATATAAGAATTAACAAATAGAAACCACAGATTTTTTTTTATCTTACCATTTTTGTCTGCTCTCCTCAGGATCTAGAAAGGAAAAAGGAAATATTTTATCATTATTTTCGGTAAATATTATAGTTAATATACTCACACATAATTCAACCATCACAAAAGTTTTAAAAATTCCAATTTTAAGTAAAGTTTTCCTGATTAAGACTGTCCCTTATAATAGCCAAAACCTGAAAACAACCCAAATGTCCATCAACAAATGAAAGGATAAACGAACTGTGGTATATCCATACAATGGAATACTAATAAGCAAGAAAAAGGGACAAACTATTGCTATATATACAACTTAGATGGATCTCAAAATAATGATGCTAAGCAAAAGTCCTAGACACAAAACAACATCCACCATATGATTCCATTTATTTAAAATTCTAGAAGGTACAAACTAGGCACAGTGACAGAAAGCAGATTAAAAATTGCTTAGGAATGGGCAGGGCCAGAAGGGATGAATTATGAAAGGGTGTGAATAAACTTCTTGCTGTGATAGGGGTAGTTATTACAGTTTGTGGTAAAAATTGCACATATGTCAAAACTCATATTTTATACTTTAAATATGTGCATGTTAATATAGGTCACTACCTCTACTAAATTGGGAATAAACAAATTTAAAAAGAATTATGGGTAAATAGGAGCATACCTGTTTATGCATATCTGTTTATATTGTTATCTCAAACCTATTTTAAATTGCCTTTGAGGATATACACTGTATGGTCTTCTGGTGTACCTATTTCTCTTTGGTAATAATTTAATTTTTTTTTCTTTAGAAATGAATCTTTCCTCTACTCTTGGAACATGTGTCCATAGGGTTGGACATCGTCAAGAGTAATTGGACTAAACAGGGTGTCACATCTCTCTGGCCACAGTGACTGTTCAGGCATGAGGACATTAGGGCCAGTTAATGACAGGCCATGGTTTAGTTTGAGTGGTTAAAGGAGAAACACAATTTCTTTTCTGTGGTCTTTGAATCTGGGAAGATATAGACAAGGAGCTGCTGTCAGCTATTTTGCTATCACATACATTGTCGGTTCAATTGTGTCCCCCAAAAGCAAATGTTAGTTTTAATTTCCCGTAATTGTGAATTGGACTTTATTTGGGCATAGAGCCTTTGCTTATGTAACCAAATTAAAATGAGCTCTTACTGGGACAGCAGTTAGTGTAATGGCTATGTTGCTGGACTCTCATGTAGTTGACCATAGTTCCAGTACCAGACCCGGTGGCTTAAACTCACGCTGGGCACCTCTGTGTGCGTGCCCAAGATCCTGAGAGAAGAAAGGAGGAGAAGGGATTGTGGTGTGGTCATCCCCCCGGGGGGTGATTTCTCGCTTTCTGTCTCTCTGTCTCCCTCTTTCTGGCAAGCACATGTGCCCTATAGCAAAAACCTCTCCAAAAAAAAAAAAGAAAGAGAGAAAGAGAGAAAGAAAGAAAGAAAGAAAGAAAGAAAGAAAGAAAGAAAGAAAGAAAGAAAAATAAACTCTTACTGAATTGGGCTGGGCACTAAAACCAAAGACTGGAACCTTATAAGAAGAGAGGATGTCAATGATGCAGAAATACAGGGAAGATGCCACACAATGACAGAGGTAGGTACTGGAGTGATGCAGCTGCAAGCCAAGGAATTTCGAAGACTGACGACTGTTTTTAAAAGTGAGGAAGAGGCATGAGCCTACGGAGGGAGTCCATTCTCACCAACTGGACTCCGAAATTGTGAAAAAATGAATTCCGTTATTTAAGTAGCCCTGTCTGTGATAGTTTGTTATAGCAGCCCTAGAAAATTAATACAATGTATAACTTGAGAAGAGCCAGTACCCAGGAGAGCACTGTTCAGAGACGCTGGACTATAATGGCACTCAGAGTCCTTGACTTTTGCTTTCTATTATGAAAGTCAGTATATTATTATTTTTTTATCTTAAGACCTTTTGGGTTATTTTTTCTGTTAGCCACAATCAAATGAACTCTGCTATGGAGATATAAGCAGGTAATATAATACAGAGCTATGATATATACAATACCAAAGAGAACATATCTCAAGCATATTACAAAGATGAACTTTATCACTTGAAAGGAAACATTGACAATCATTTTTTTCTAAGTAACTGTTGCATAAACCGTAGCTACTTCTATATTTGAATCATCCCTTCTTAGTCAGCTTGAAACATGAGCAATAGTTTTTATTCTCAAGTTGTCTGTTTTACTGTTTTCTACTCTAGAAACAGTATCCATTGTTCATTCTGTTGACTTCACAGAAATAAGGTATGAATAAATCTAAGCATTGCTCTAATGTGTTTTATTATAAAATACCAACATTATATTATTAAAAATCTCACCCATGAAACTTTTCCAGTGACAAGTATTGCCCTAACCAATATACAGAAGAAATTGGTCCTTTTTACTAAGTTGATTTACTTATTGTAGGATTATATTATTAATTTTTGAGTATTACTATTTTAATAGGAAAAGTTATATTTGGAGTAGAATAAGGCTGAAATTCTTTTTGATCCACAGAATTGCTAGTGGTGATTTTAGAGATCCATCCTTCCATCACAACTAGCTTTTCTCCTCTGTAACCATGGAGCCCAGTAGAGAGTTGGAAGGACACAAAATACATCCTATTTCTTACCTCTGACAGACTTTAAGTTTCTATTTCAAGTTCTGTTGTGTTCTTATAAGTTCAAAGTGACTAGAATAGGAATAACCACACACCAAAGAGTTGGACCTGGGACTTTGTCCTTTTATTTCACAATGAATGATCTTAGTAGACTCAGCCTTTCAGAGATAAAATTAAGACAGTAGCTTTTATTATTCAGAGAGTTCTTTTAATTGAATATGAACAGAAGAGTACGTGCTGCAAATTTTGCTTCTGAGTCCACAGACTAATAAAATATGTACTGTAGGTGAAAATCAAGTTTATTATGTAAAGTTACCACAGTGATCTGGGTCATTTCATCTTATGGGTGAGATCATTAGATAGATAGTAAATAATTTAAGTGTTATGACCAGGCTTTAAAAGACAGGTAATATTATGGTTTTGGAACAATTTAAGGATTATCAAATAGATTTTGTCTCCCTGAAAAACATTCTTTGATGGCCTTGACTGAAAGTCTTTATTCCTCACACTAAGTTATCAAAGGCAGATATTAAAATGTAAATGTTATCTGGAAAGCATGAAAAATGGGCAAGTCATCATTCACTGAAGTATTATTTGCTAGGTGCCTCACACCATAGAGTAGGTTAAAATTCAATTGCAAGATGAGCTAGTCAGTCAGTTTCATTCTTGCTAAACTGGGATATAGAGCCAGGAGTCAGGATTCTTCCAGAACATGGAGAGCCCTCCAAAAAAGGAAGCCCTAGTGAGTGAGTCATGGTATGTGTGCCTGGACAGCTGGCAGGTAGTTTTGCTACCAGGCTTCTAGTCACCATGAAACAGGATGTAAACAAGTGGGCACTGAAAGATGGATGGAGAAAAGGTAAGAGAACATACGTATTCATCTTCTCAGTTTTGCCTGAGGTATTCCCTGTGTGGGAAAACAATTTTAATTAATGATAACAATGAAACTAAGCTTTCCTAATTTCTGCTGGATCCTGAGACTAGTAGAGTGGCAAGTGCTTTGCCAATTATGATGGATGATGATGAGGTTGACTCCCATTCTCCCAGCTGGACAATCTCACTCAAATGATCAACAGTGTATGCATGACTAGGAAAGATAGGAGATGAGTGGCTGTCACAAAATTCAGTCACAGAACCATCATATCTAGAACATTCTTTCTGTCTTGACAGTCCTCTGTCCAGCTCACCTGTCAGAAAGCTGAGTGAGTCTATACAGGGCTTCAGAACTAAGTCTTTATGAGCAGAAACAATTACTCATCTTTCCCAGGTCCATTCCCATCCAGGCTCCTTGTGTGCAAAACTTGGAAGGGCAAAGCACTGGAATACAACAGAAAAGACACCTCTCTACCTCACAGCCACCAGCCTACTTCAACCGCACCAGTGAAAGGGAAGGAATCACTTTTGTCCCAGTTAAAAATCAAAGGAAAACTGTTGAGAGAAAAAAGTAGAGTTGTGACTAATTGCATTTGGGATTTATCTTGCTTTTGGGAATGAGTTAAAAGTTTGCTTTTCTTCTTTGCATAGAAACAGAGTTGATTAATGTAATGATTCAACGGAGAGCTTACATGCTACATGGACTAGTAGTCCAAATTAGAGTTCATTCTCTGTTATCTACCCTACAGCAAACTGGGAAAAGATAGCATGCTGGTATGAAAGGAAAAACAATCATTGCCTCATGGTGAGTCTGTGTGGCTTCACTAAACTGGACCCAGTTTAGCCCCTTTGCCAAGACTGGCCGATATGCCTTGTGCTGATGCATGCACCAGCCTTGATGTGCTGGCACAAAGTGGTACCAGTGTACGGTTTTCTAAGCCTTCTCCCCATAGGTATCCAAGAATTCTTATAATGAACTGATACATAGCTGTCATTTTTATTTTAAAAAATCACATAAATTTATAAAGAAATGACCCCTGTATAAGTTCATGGATTTAGCTATTGTTATTAATGCATTTAATGTAGAATACTGTTGTAGCAATAATACTTCAAATTTATATAGCCCTTTTCCTTGTGTCCTTCCTTTTCTAGCCTATAGATTTTTTAAAAAGAATTATTTTAATTTTTTATTATTCATTTACTTATTATTATTAATTTAATCAGAGAGAAAGAGAGAGAGAGAGAGAGAGAGAGAGAAGGTGAGAAAGCAAGCCACCAGGTTTGGGACTCAAACTATGGTTGGCCATGTGGGAGTGTCCAGCACCTTAACCACCATGCCACTTGCTGGTCCCCTAGCCTATGGACACTTATATAATAATCAAAATCATCTTGGGAAGTAGTATCATAATATTTTTATTTTCTAAATGGCCAGAAGGTGGGTATGCTCACCAGAGACAGAGAGAGAATGAAAGAGAGAGAGAAAGCACTCCTTAAGTCGGGTGTGGTCATGCTACAATCCCTTTTTCTCCATTTTTCCATCCTGTTGGGATTTAGGACACATGTCCTGGCATGTTTTTCAAGTTGCTGGGGCTGGGATTGGAACTTCAGTCAGCCATGTGGGATCTGCTGCCCTTAACTAGTAAGCTATGAGGCCAGCCTTCATATTTATTATCACTCCTGGTTTGGCTATAAAGATAATGAAGGAAAAGCCTACAGCTGTGGTAAATCTCTGTGATTTTCTTGTTGGACATCTATCTCTAGTTTTTATCCACCTGGGCATGTCTAGTCTTGTCACTAACAGTATGCTCCAAAGGTGGCTTAAATAATTTCTTAAAGGATTTATTATTCCAGTGACATTAGATTACAAAGCACTGGAAATCAAAAATTTCCTCAAATTTAGAAATTAGTTCATATGATAACAAAGCCTCCAATAGGTTTCATTTCTGTTCCTGTTCAGGACAGGTAATATTTACTACCTATTTATTATACTTTGAATAGAATTTAAAAAGCAGTCTTTTTAGCAGTGCCACTAGACTATATTAAATCCAATCAAACGAAATGATGCTTTTCTATTTCACATTTTATTTTTATGAAAGCAATATGATCCAGCAATGAATAATTCAAAAATCCCTATGTAACAAAACCTTTTGCATGTCATATATTTCACCAGTGTTAGATTTTTCACAAAATCACTGAAAGAGAAGTGTAAACAAATCTTTCTATTTAAGACAAAATCCAATGGCAAGATTTTTCCTTTTTTTTTCTTTTTTTGTAGACTCTGGCATTTTACAAACAAGCATGTCAACACCTCTCATGTGGAACGGTTTTCTATTTTTAATTTTAAATTCTAGAAATGATATAAGAAAGCAAAGTGTCCTATTTGTGGACAACAAGTTTCTTCAGGACAGGAACCTGATGTGGTTATGAACTTGAAAACAATAACATGTATAATAAATGACCTTTCGATTTTCTCTTAAAAAAATATCCATGCTATCACCATTATGTGTTAACTGATTAAAAAAAAAATCTCATGGAAGCACTTGACATCCTTGGGGGCAGAAAGAAGTTCAGGTCAAATGAATGAAGATGCTGTGTGCTCTCTTTGAATCCTCATGGCAGCCTAGCAGTCATCACCATAACTGACATGATCTTCAGGGCCCTGACTCTCTTCTGCCCCTGAGGGTTTCCTTGTTAAGTATGGGGCTCTCTATTCTCCCAGCTCACTTCTTCAAGGGCTTTAGGTAGGACTTAAAAGGAAAAAACATCAGCCAGTTAAACCATCAGCACTAATAACATCATCTGACCTAAGCCAAGCAGAGACAGGAAGAATAAGGTAGTTAAGAAGCCAACTGAGTGAATGAATGGGAATCAGACACTTATGTTTTAGTTGGATCCCCCCTGCTCCATGCCAGGAAAGGCAGCTGAACCCTATCTTTGTCATTTATCTTAGACCAGTTTTATTCATTCAAAGGAGTTTCTTTCTCAATTAAAAATAAATTCTTGCTTACCTATCTGCAATAAACTTGAGTGGGTTCCTTGCTCCTTTCCAATTATCTTCATTATCTCTGCCTCACTCTTAAAGTCCTAGTAATTTGATTTCCTCCTATTTTCATTCTTCCACAAATAAAAGCACTTGCTTTTTGACCTACCTTCCATTTACTTGTATATTAATAAGAAATGATAACTCGGAAGATGAAGAGAGAACACACAGCACTCCTCATGCCCTTTGCCCATTTTCTCTCATGGCTAAACAAGAAATGGCCACAATTGTCCCCAATGAGCCAGACACTACCTCCGGTGAGAACATGAACATAACAACTGAGGGGCTAAGAGAGCCAGGGGCTGAGAGGCAGAGGAAAACTAGGAAGGCAGCAGAACTCAAAGGCAGAGAAAAGGGCTGGGCAACAGGGTGAAAAATACACAGAAGAGAATCCGCAGGAAGGGAGAGTAAAGCAAAATTGAGAACTTAAAAAAAAAAATAAAACTGCTGTCAAGATAGAAACTACAGCATGAAAGCAGAGAAATAGCACCGAAGGAAAAGAAAGAAAATTCCTCCTATGGAGGAAGTCAGTACTGAAGTGAGGTATAGGACTAAAGGCAAAGCAGTCAAAAGCTGGAATTGATGCGTATAATAATAGTAATTACCACTTGGAGAGGTAGCGGGTAAGGAGAATAACAGGGAAGGGGAAAAATGAAAAGTAGGAGGTAGTAGTGAGAAAAGAATCATCATGAACAGTATCTTGGCACCACTCTAAAAAGAAAAATATATTCTAAGTAATGTTTTCCGAGGGGTCTAGGGGAGGACGGGGGTTGCAATCTCCATGGCTTCCTTCTTCCTTCGATTGTCTTAGTTCTAAGTGAGGCACATCAGTGAGGTTGGGAGCTGCAAACAGGGCATTTGAGAGGAGGTGGGCCACCCCCTCACCCCATACCTCTTCTAACGTTAAAAAAAAAAAAAAGAAAGAAAGAAAGAAAGAAAAGAAAAGCCCTATTCACCCAAATGGAGACTGTGGATTGTTGTAATCAATTGTGTCCCTAACAAACCCAGGTTGTGGAGAAGTCTAACTTTTCCAATTTCGTTATGGGTGGTTGAGCTGCAGGTAGGGGACCTCGGTTTTCATCCTTTGCCTCAGTGGTTGGGCAGCAGGTGGGTAGTTCTCCCCAGCGCTCCGAGGGCGACCACTGGCTGGTCAGCACCGTGCACAACTCACTCCTCCTGGAGAAGGGACAGATCCTGGGAAGCTCCAGCCTAGCCCATTCCCTCCGTACTTACGTCGAGGAAGATGGACATGCCCTTGGATAGCTGCAGC
>NW_006198462.1:637007-704637 GCF_000334495.1 Tupaia belangeri chinensis | reverse complement strand
GGCGCGCCCCCACCTGCCGCCTCGCCGCGCCAACGCCGCCGGGGCTCGGGATCCGAGTGGGTGTTCGCTCCCTCGAGCGCCTCCCTCCCCTCTCTCCGCGCTCGTCTCCTCCCTCTCACTGGCCTCCCCGCTCCCGCACGCTCTTACTCTCGCCTCCCTCCTTCCCTAAACTGACTGCGCCTGGATGTCTCATCCCTACGCTTAGCAACGCGCTGCTCCCCTCGCGGAAGATTTTGCGCTGCTCCCCTCGCGTAAGAGCGGGCTCAGCTCCCAGCCACCTGCGGCCACGGTCTGGCGTAGCCCTGGATCCCCAGATGCAGAGAAGGAAAGAGATCGTCCCGACAGAGAATTAGAAACAGGTGGAAGGGCTTTGTCCTGAGCAGATAAATAAATCTCCAAGTATCTAAGCTCCCAGGTCACCCACAGGGAAAACTGCGAGTTGAGAAGGATTCGAAAAGGTTTTGTCTTTGTTTTTGATCCAAAAGAGCGTATTAGTCTCACTCTCTCCAAAGACAATGGGCTCATGGATATGATAAAGGAAGAAACGGCTGGTTTAGTGTAGGAATTAGGCCATTCAGTTTTGGACCACATCTGAGTTCCAGTCCTCCTTTACAGGAAGAAAACAAAGCTTTGTTATCTTACTATGATCACAATGATGGTTCTTTCCTCAAAGGGTTCTGAGGCTCACGTGTGGCATTGCTGTCACAAATGTCGACAGGACCTCTTCCCTCTCTGCACTTGAGGACATCGTGGGGCGAGCAGAGGCTCCTAGGGCTCTGTCAGACCATGGCCACTACAGGTGGCTGGGAGCTGAACTGACTCTTCCTCAAGGGTAGCAGCACGTTGTTACCCTCAGGGATGAGAGGGATCCAGGCACAGTCAGTTTAGAACACTGAGCTCTGCATAGAGTAAGTGTCAAAAAAATTCACTATGGGGAAAGGGCTGTCAGGAAATGTTCAAGCAAGAGTATTTTCAAAGTCGAAGTCATAATAAAGAGCCCATCTCCACTGGCTTAAGACTTAAGCCAAGGTAATTCAAGATTTGAAGCTATTGCCTTATTAACTTTTGTAACTCTAGTCGTCCTCTTCCCTACATCCAAATTTCAGCTCTACTCTACAGATAAGTGCTTGCAAAAAATGAATTCGGTTGTTTGCAACTTTGCCTGTACATTGGAATCATCAGGGGTGTGAGGCAACTTTAAAATGTGGCCACAAATTCATCAATGTTCTTCCTGTAGAGAGATGGGTCCCCTCCCTTTGAATCTGAAAGACTGGGATGGCTTCGGTGAATAAAACAAGGCAGAAGTGATGCTGTGTGTCTTTCGAGGTAGGTGGATGGAAGGCTTCGCAATTCCTTTTCTAGTGAATATTTTCTCCTGGAGTCTTGAGCTTCCTTAAAGGAAGTTTGACTACCTTTAGCCACTGTGCTTTAGGGAAGCCCAAGCTATATGGAGAGGCATATGTAGATACCTGACTGAGGGGTCCAGGTGAAAAAAGTCTTGACATTATCTCGGCCTGAGCATCAGAATGTCCATAAAGAAGCCTCCACATGATTTTCCAGCTCCTAGCTCTTTGAGGTAGCCCAAGCCATTTCAGTTTTCTCAGCCAAGACCCCAGACATCATAGAGCAGAGAAACTGTCAGTGCTACATCCTGTCAGAACTTTTGACCCACAAAATTTGATAGCACCCCCCAAAAAAAAAAAATTGAGACCACAATAAATAGTCACCATTTAACACAAATCTTGGGACAAACTGATTTGTAATAATAGATAACATTAAGTGAGGAACTAAAATGAACCCTATGTAAATTTAAAGACCAAGCTAATGCCTGTGATGCATCTCCATATTCATATTCAAATAGTGAATGGTGGTCCCTGGGCATTTAAAAAAAGTTTTCCAGGTGCCTTTAATGTACAGCCAGAAGTGAGGACCACTGAACTTGACTATCCTATATAGAGAGTACAGGAAAAACATAAACTAAATATCAGAAGACAGGCAGAAGCTCTAGGATAAAGACCCATGAAGTCCAGGGATAGAACTCTAGACTTAATTAGGTAGGGAGTTAGAGACGTTAGTCTTAACCAGGGGAGATATTGATTGGAGTTATGTTTTGGAAATATTTACTTGACAAGTTTGTGTGCTTCTACCTTATTAACTGCTGGAATAAATCCTTGCTTTTGACAACTGTTCATCAAAAGAAAATACAATATTATGTTTTAAAGTCTGGCCAACCCATTAAATGAATACTGGCCATGCAAACCACTGAAGAAGGGAGACCAGGAGAAAGAGGAGGTATACTGTCCATGAAAATCAAGTTACTCAGTTTACAAAAATAACATATTATTCTTTCCTGCCTTTGGATGGAGACTCAAATAGATTTTTTGTGAACATGTACAGTTTAAGTATAGCTTCTTTAACCAAAGCTATATGGGTCCCTCAGCCCTCAAATCCAGCCCTGCAAGTGGTAACATATTAATAGTGTATGCTAGTCCCATGGTAACAAGAACAGGTGATGAAGAAGACTTTCTCTGCTTATAAAGGAAGAACAGGAGGATACTCAGCAGTCATCATTCAAAACCAGGGAGCTATTCGTTAACACTTCAGTAAAAACGTTCCTTTTCCCTGGCTGACAACAGATGACATTTTCTGTACCTGTGGCTTTAGTTTTCTAATGTTCTATCAGAAAGAAATATAAATGATTAAATAGCCACCTGGTCATTATTTCTGGTCCATGTAGAAATCATAGAAATAAGTCAATGGACACCGTGATGCAATAGCTGACTTTTCTCTTTAATGGAAATATCATATTCATGGAAGGCCCTGCTAGAAATAGCTGGCAATTAGGTTCCCATTCATAGCCAAATTCAATAGGTTCTACAAAGTGGAAACCAAACATATTTTCAGTTTTCTTTTTATCTAGACAGTTCGCATTTTTGAAAACTGTTTTCACACATCATTTTCCTGAAACACAGATGCTGTACTGCTGAGGGTAGTATCAGTCACAAACAGGAGACAGCAAACTTGATGGAGGAAATGCATCTTTTTACCAATTTCTTTATAGCAAGGATCTGGAAAAAAAATAGAAATGTTATTCTAGATTTCAGCTCTCACACTTCCCATGATAAGACTTTGACACAAAGGTATTTCTAGCACTTCAGGAGATGATAGCTGTGTGGGAATGTATTGTATTTCAATCCATCTCTGCTTCATGGAGGAACTATTATTTAAGCCCTTTCAGACAGCCAGGAATCTATCTTATTTGTATTTTAAATTCTAGGAAAGACTATCTTTTTTTGAGAAATGAGTCAGAATCCTTTTGGTCAGGTTAATGCCTAAGATCCTCTCTTCCTCTTTAGGGCCTTTTTCCCATGGGATGAGTCTTGATTAGGGCCAGACTCCTCTGCTGAAGAGATAAAAAAGATGATCACTCGTATCTTTCCCCTGGCAGCTAGAGTAGGGTTGGGATCTAGGACCAACCAATAGAACATTTCTCTTGAGCCTTTAAATCTGGATCAAGGGACATGAAGGGAAGTTTATAAGGTCAATGAGCACACTCAGGGTAGTGTCAAGTGTGTACAATGTCAAGTGGAGCCCTGATGACAATTTAACCAACTTAATAAAGCAACTTTGTGGTTTCAAAGTTTCTCCAAACTTGATCAAGCCCTGCCTTCCAACCTTGGTCTCCAGCCTTCCTATTGACTTCCCAGAAGACCTGATATCTTTTCAAAACTTTCTTTTCCATTTTACCTTAAAGTTAGTTTGGTTTCAGTGTTTGATTTCTGACTGATAAATTCAGTCTAAATTTCTCCTATTAAGGAGGGCCATTTGTTTAGTCCATAGAAAAATTTTGGTAAAAAGAAAAATTAATCTTCTTTGGACATTTGTTGATGCCTATTTATTACATGCAACCAACAGGCACAGCTGGGAAAATGCTGAAAAAAAACTGGTCCTTGTTTTGCAGAACCTACTCTACTTAAGGATACACCATTTTTTTTTGAGAGAGAGATTTTTCACTGTAGGGCGCGTGTGCTTGCCAGACAGGCAGAGAGAGACATAGAGACAGAAAGCGAGAAATCACCCCCCAGGGGGGATGGTCACGCCGCAATCCCTTCTCCTCCATTCTCCTCTTGGGATCTTGGGCACGCACGTACACGCGCCCGGCGTGAGTTTTAAGCCACCGGGTCTGGGACACGAACCGTGGTCGACTACATGGGAGTCCAGCGACATAGCCATTACGCTAACTGCTGGTTCCCAAGGATACACCATTTTAATAGATCATTTTAATGCAGTGAGACAAGAGTAACACAAGAGGTTTTGCAGTGAGGGCTGTGGGAGGACAGAGGAAGAGACAGCCCCCCATTAGTGCCTGTTCTGCATGATCATTTATGTAACTGTAGATGGCAAAATTAGGACTCAGGAGTAGTAAGTGCCATGGGCCAAAAGTATTAACTATAATGGCTATTTTCCCAAGAGCTCTTTGACCGCGAGGATAATTTTTTTTTTTTTCTGTTACGCCACTGTGTGAGTAAAATAAAACTCCCATCCACTGGCTTACTCAACTTCAAGCTCTTCCATCTTGAAAATGCAAAAAATCCTAAGCATCCAGTATCCTTCATTAACCTTGTATGTTGCTACAGTTACTGTGCCCTGTTTTCATCCTTCTCATGAGCAAGATTTCTCATCTATAGAAGCAAGGATAAGCTATTGGGTCATCAAAAAAGTCATGACATGTTTTTCTAAACAAAACTGCGAGGAAGAGACAGCCCCCCATTAGTGCCTGTTCTGCATGATCATTTATGTAACTGTAGATGGCAAAATTAGGACTCAGGAGTAGTAAGTGCCATGGGCCAAAAGTATTAACTATAATGGCTATTTTCCCAAGAGCTCTTTGACCGCGAGGATAATTTTTTTTTTTTTCTGTTACGCCACTGTGTGAGTAAAATAAAACTCCCATCCACTGGCTTACTCAACTTCAAGCTCTTCCATCTTGAAAATGCAAAAAATCCTAAGCATCCAGTATCCTTCATTAACCTTGTATGTTGCTACAGTTACTGTGCCCTGTTTTCATCCTTCTCATGAGCAAGATTTCTCATCTATAGAAGCAAGGATAAGCTATTGGGTCATCAAAAAAGTCATGACATGTTTTTCTAAACAAAACTGCATCATGACTTTTCTGATGACCCAATATTATGTGCAAAGGGTTTAACAAACAATAGGCACAGAGAAAGTGCTCAGCAAAATTAGTCACTCTTGTTCCCACTAGCACACTGCTTCACAGCCATATCGTAAGACCAGAGAGACTTCACATAAAGTATGCAGTAAGGTGTCAGACACACAGGGGTCCAGAAGGCAGAGGTGTCACTACTACACTGGCATTTCTTTCTACAGACCTGAAAGCTATTGCTGGCTCCCTCTTTGAAACTCTTACTTGCCCTCTGATCAATTTTCTCCTCCTCTCCTTAGTTTTCATAGGGTCTTCTAATTCTTCCTGCCCTCTAAATGTTGTTTTATAAATTGTATCCCTGGCTCACATATTCCCCTCTCTCTCTCTCATTCTTGATCTCTTTCTCTCCTCCAAACACGATTCCAAACATCTATAGGCCGATGACTTGTGTAGATCCACATTTCAGACTGACTAGAGAAACCAAGGATAATTATAGACTCTTTCTCTCACTGTCCCTCATCCCATCTCTAGAGATCCTATCTTCACTACTATCCAATCAGTTACAAGGGTTATTTTTAGAATCCACCTTCTTCTGTCCATCCCCGTTGTAACCACGTAAAACCAAAAGTCTGTCATCTTTCACCAGGAGCTGTACCCCAGCTGCCCACCTTGTTTCACTGTCTCCTAATCCATGCTTCATACTTTCCACTAAGTGAGGTTTCTAAAATGCTCATCTAAGCATAGTGCATACCTGCTTAAAATCCTTCAGAGGCTTGCTAAAGTTTTCAAAATAAAATCACCATTGGGTTAGACTAAGACCTGGTGGTTAAAGAGGCTGGGTCCCACATGGTCTACTGCAGTTTGAAACTCATATCCAGAGGCTTGAGAAACACTCTGAGGATGTGTGTGTGCATGCCCAAAATTCCGATGGGAATGAGAAATGGAAGAGAAAGGATTGCTGCATGACCATCCCCCATAAAGGATGCTTTTTTACTTTCACTCTGTCTTGCTCTATCTCTGGTGAATGTACCCTCTGGCAAATTTTTTAAATCACCTTTGCTGTGTTATCTCTTGCCATTCTTGCCCTGTTTTCTTCCTAGCCTCCCCTTTCTGGCCATGTAGAGTTACTAAAATGGAATGGAATAGTTGTATAGACAAATAATGATATCTAAAAGACCTGGGCTCAAATCTCAGCCTAGCTTCTTACTATCTTTAGATAATGCTAAGGCATGTTATTAAAGCTCTTATTTTTCTCAACTCTAAAATAGAAATAATAATGGTACCTACTGCATGGGTTTAGATGAGGATTCAGTTAAATAATGCATGTAAGACACTTAGAACGGTACCTTGCACAAGAATAATGGCATGAAAATGTGCCTACTTATCATTACTTGCAGATCCCTGGCTATGCATTGCTCTCCATCTCCTGGCCTGTTGCCCTTGGCATTATCTGCTAGAATACATGTCTTTTTACATCTCCCTGTCCATCACTTAGTTGGATTTTAGGAATCAGCTCAGACATCTTTTGAGCCTCCTCTCCCCACTGCCCTCACAAATTCCTAGGCCTGGGCAGGTTTTCCTTCCTCCCTGTTTCCATAGCATTCTCTGCATACTCCTTACATGCCCCTTATCACACTTTCTAAAAAGTAATGTTTTAGTATCTGAGTGGATGTCTGAGTTCTGATATGCTAGAGAGTAAGAACTGTATTTCTCATGCTAGACACATAATGAGCACTCACTAAATATGTAATAAAGAAATAAGGAAAAATGAAATACATTTGATACTGATCATAAGCTTCGGTATAAGAGACCGAATGACATTAGCTGCTTCTTTGTTGTAATGTCTGATTACGTGAATCAATGATGAAAAGATACAGAGACAAAGCAGAGGCCTCAAAATCTGGAGGAAGATTTGTAATCATTGGCTACTAGAGTCAGGTAGAGCTGGATGCCAGGTCACCAAGCAACAGACTAAGGGTGTGCTTAGGGAAACAGCAGAAGCACCCCACCTCACAAAAGGAGAAAGGTTAAATTTTAACTAACTTAGTTACCATGTTACATTCAGAAAATAGGGGAAATAACTATTATTTTAATATGCATCTACATTTTTTAAAAAGTCAGGATGGTAGGGAGGTGGAAGAGGGGCCTGGCAACTCTGTGAGAAGCCACAAAAGCCTTACTCAGATCCTAGACACAGGTCTTACTCCTTTCTGACTGGACTCCTTCATGAAAATATGGATATTTAGGAATCTCCCAATAAATTATGAGATTTATTGAGACATCACTAAACTCTGGGAAATGAACATGAGTTGAGTACAGGAGGGGCAGGACTGGGGAGCCAAGTCCAGCTTTGTCAATTGCCAGTCATGGGTCATGAGGAAGCCATTTAACCAGGCTGAGCCTTAATTCTCATCTCTGAAGGTCAGGTACTAGCCATTACTTTGTCTTTGGTGGGAGTAATGAGGATGGACTATGAACACTTTGCAGGCAGACCCTCTCTGTTTTGTTCATTACTGTGTCCCCAGCTCTCAGTAAATACTGGCTGACTAGATCAGTTACTAGCAAACAATAGGGTCCTGATAATGTGTGTGATGTTGTAAACCTTACCAACTTCAAAGACATGTGAAAAAAAGACAGGGAGACACGCAAATAAGGTAAATGCTACAAATGCTTCTCCTCTTCCCCTCGGCAAGCCCTGTCTTTATAACAGTTCTCTTCGTGTGTCTGAAATTATGAAGAGAAGAGAAAATCCCCAGTTTTGTCCTATTTAGCCTATTTAGCATTTTCCCCTTTTAGTTGATCCTTCATGTACGAAAAGGGGCCTCAGTAATATCCATTTGATGTGTCCTTTGGAAAGTGCCAATTAGCCTATAATTAGGGAAATATGTAAGAATGGATTTATCAGTTAAAAATTTTTCCAAATAAGAACCTCCCCCTAAACTAAAACTATTGTAGATTGTGGGTGAGCCAAGATTGTTTGAAAAAAAATTTTCAAAAGGGATTTTTTGCTAGGTTAATTAAGCTACTTTTTACTAACAGAAGAATTGGAAACCATATTCTAATCATACAACTATTTTTCTAAGAGACACTTAAAAACCCACAACATAAAGTTCTTGCAATATTTTTTATGAAAAAAATCTTTCTTTTTGTTCTGTAGCACATCCTCAAGGTAAGTAGATTCAATCCTACATAAGCACCATATAAAACATACCATCTTATTTACATCTTAGGGAAAATTTTCAGAAGAGTCTAATTTAGAAAAGCAACTTACAGACTGAATTACACTTGGGAAAATTCTCAGGGCTTAACAGAAGCAGTGACTTCCTCCTCCCAATTTCCTTCCCAGCTTCAAATTTGTCAGGGAAAAAATGGAAGGGGACAGCTTTGGCTTAAAGGCATACACTTTAAAGATATACAATGACAAATCATTTTAAAAAATCAGCAATAACAATCATTTCAAAAATTAAAAAACCTGGGCTAGCCAGTGGTGTAGTGTTTAAGGCAGCTGGATCCCAGATGGCCAGCTATGTGGTTCAAGTCCTGGATATGGTAGCTTCACATATGCCCAAGCCCAAAATCCCAAGAAGAGAAAGAAATGAAGGAGAAGGGACAGTGGAATGACCCTCCTCTATTGGAGATGGGGTGCTTTCTCATTCTCTCTCTCTCTCTCTCTTTCATTCATTCTCATTCTCTCACTCACTCTGGTGAGTGCATGTGCCCTCTGACAAATTATAAAAATTAAAAATATCCTGAGCCTACTAGTCTCAATTGGTACCAATTTCTAAGAAATTGACATTTTAATTTTTTTTTAAACAAAATATCTTCCAATGGGAAAAATCGCTTTACATTTTAAAGGATCAGCTAAATTCACTGACTTCTCCTTCATGTTAACTAAAAGAAGTCTTTCTCTTAGTCAGTTCAGGTTGCCATAACAAAACACCACAGATTGGTTGGCTTAACCAACAGAAATAAAACTTCTCACAATGTTGATGTCGAAATGTCACTGATCCAAATGCGAGCCAATTTGGTTATGGTTGAGAGGTCTCTTCATGGCCTGTAGTCAGTCACTATCTCGCTCTGTCATCACATGGCCTCTCCTCTGTGGGTATGGAGAAAAAGCTCTCATATTACTTCCTATTCTTTTTTTAAATCTACTTCATTTTATTTTATAGTTTCTTACTTACATTTAATTGTTGTGTATCTTCGTGGGATATAATATGAATTTTCAAAGCATGCATGGAGTGTGCAATAACCAAATCAAGGATAACACTAAATTCATTGTTTTCAACAAAGAACACCAATATTATGATATGTACCATTAATTTTTTGCTCTATTAGTTTTTCTTTCTTCCATCAGCTCTACTAAATTATGTCCCCACTTTTAAACTTCATTTAACCTTGATTACCTCCATAGGCTCTATCTACAAATACAGTAAAGTTGGAATTTGGGGTTTCAACATATGAATCTGAGGGGGACACAATTAAGTCTATAACAATAATCATAATAATGAAAGAGAGAGAGAGAGAAGACAGGATCTTAAAAATGGAAGAGGACAGCTTTGGCTTAAAGTCGTATACTTAAAAGAGCCCAGGTTCTTCTACTTCTGAACTGTGTGATGTTAGGTAAATCATTTAACCATGTGTGCCTCAGTTTCTTCATCTGAAAGTGGGAATGATAATAGTAAATACTTCAGGGAGAGTTGTGAGCATTAAATACCTCTTGACTGGCTCAAGATGATTGCCCAGTAAAATGGATTGCCATTATATAATGAGAAATTCCATAATTCTCTCTGTAGTGTTTTTGTGAATATGAGCAAAAGAATAGAATACGGTTTGATAAAATATTTTCATCTTTTTTTGTTTGTATGTTTGTTAAAGAATGGGAATCATTCTGGACTCCCTTCACCCTTTACAAATCCAGTAATGCACCAGGCCTTGGGAATTGTAGTATATATAAAGGGCTCTGATTACATGGCCCTCTGTTTGTCTGCCTTTCTGGGATGCCTCATTTCTGAAGTGCTAGCTTCTTTCTGGAACACCTCACCTCTCAAATTTCTTTTCCCTGTTAACCCACGGTCTGAACAATGATCCTAAAAACATATGTTCCAATTTTTGCCCCACTTTACAAATGTTAAATGACTACCATTGACCTTGGGATTGCATCTAAATGTCACTTCTGTTGCTCCAAAACCCTGCAAAATATAATTTCATCTCTTCTCATGAGCCTACCTCCTAGACATACACTCATATATGTATTTTCCTACACACACACACAAACACACACACACACATACACACACAAATACACACACTTGTCTTCACATGCACACATATGCACTTATGTTCCTGTTAAAACATTCAGCTACTCAAACTCTCATGCTGTCATGTCTGTGAACTGTAAACTCAGAAAAGGCAGAGGCAGTCTACCTTGCCCTGTGTATGAAGCACCTAATGCACTGTAGTAGTTTGGCAAGTATCATAGAATAAAAATCTGTTACATGACAATTTGCCTTGGTTAATCTGTTGTTATAAAATTCAAAATTCAGCAAATCAGTAGCTCATATAAAACTGAATATTTAAATTAGGTAAGTTATATACAAATTTCTTTCATAGCAATAATGTGTGAGGAAAATCTTACATGCAAAATGTTAGAATACACAATTGAACATTTTTCCCTAGGCTGAATTGTAGTAAGCTATTGATTTTTTTTTTTTCAGAAAAAAAGTTAAATCTGTAACATTAAATCCATGTTTAATGTTTGCAAAAGGTGAAAATGATTAAAGTGAACAGAGTAATTAATTTCTTAGCCTACCATATGCTGCCTCAAAAAAATATTAGTATTCAGCTGATGGAAGGATAAACTAATTCAGTCTCTGTGGAAGGTGGTATGGCAACTTGTGTTAAGGTTAAAATGTTTATGCCCATTGGCCCAATAGCCTTGCTTCTAGGCACTTTTCCTTAGGGGAATAAACAGACAAGTTCAAAAAGATAATGTCTTAACCCAGACTGCCTAGAAATGGAGTCTAAGGCAAAGTTTGCATGGTCAAGCATTATTGGGAGATACAGCAAAAGTAATGAAAAAAAGAAGAAGAAACAAGAGGTGGTATTTATTGAGATGGCCACAGATTTGTGAGAAAATACGGCCAGTCACTGGGACATGTCAGATGTGTCTGGCCAGGCCATGTGGATCCACTGAACCTGGGAACCCTCCTGGGCTGAGAGAAATTTAATCTGTTACCTCCTTCCCGTCCTCTGTCTTGCTCTGGTCAGTTTGCTCCTTTCCACTCCGCACTCCTCATGTTAAGTATTCCGCTTTCAGGCTGTGCTGCTTGGCAGCCTAGGGAAGCCAGGTCTACCTCTCTCCCAATTTAGCCCCCAGCTCCCTGCTGCATCTGAGTTGGAAAGTGGTGGAAAGAAACATAATTTCCATGCACCCACTTACATCTGGCTTGGGTTACAACTAAACTACCCTGCCAAGATCACCCACATAACTGTCACCTTTGGGGAAGTCTGAGATGACCCACAGACATAGGAGACAGGGCAACAGATGTTCCCTGCTGAGTTCCATTGAGTGAGCAGCCAAAGACCTTACAGGCCAGTGGAGCCAGGAAAATTTGGAGAAGAACATAAATTGGATCCAATTCAGGTGTTCACTGTACCTTATTGTAATATGCTTTATAGATCCCCCAAAGTTTTATATAATTAAAATTTTCATGAATAGGAGGTTTGACATACTCAAAATTGCATTAAAATCAGGTAGGGGACCAGCAAGTAGTATGGTGGTTAGGGTACTGGACACTTCCATGTGGTTCACATTCCTGACCTGGTAGTTCACTTTCTCCTCTCACTGTGTGTGTGTGTGTGTGTGTGTGTGTGTGTGTGTGTTTAGCTAAATTTTTTTAAAAAGTGAATGAATAAATAAAATTAAATAAATAATTCTTTTTTAAAAAATTTAAAAAAGAACGCTTTAAAAACAATCAGGTTGTGGACCAGCAGTTGGTGTAATGGCTATGTCACTGGACTCCCATGTAGTCGACCACGGTTTGAGTCCTGGACCCAGTGACTTAAACTCACGCCGGGCATGTGTGTGTGTGTGCCCAAGATCCTGAGAGGAGAATGAAGGAGAAGGGATTGCAGCATAGCCATTACCCCCGGGGAGGGGGCAGTGATTTCTTGCTGTCTCTCTCTGTCTTTCTGATGAGCACTTTTTCTCTATAGCAAAAACCTCTCCAAAAAAAAAAAAAATCAAGTTAAAATAAATATTTAAAGCATATAAGGTATGCAATTATGTAAAGAATGTGTGTGTGTACAGAGATATTTGAAGAAACATCACCAAACCAAAACAAAAAAAAAAAAACTTAATGGCTATTTTATCTGAATAGTGATATTTCAAGTGACTTTTTTTTTTTTTAAGAGATTTTTGTATAGGGCTCATGTGCCCACTAGAGAGACAGAAAGTGAGAAATCACATCCCAGGAAGAAGGTCACACCACAGTCCCTTCTCCTCCACTTTCCCCTCAGGATTCTGGGCATGCATGCACACACTCCTTGTATGAGTTTTAAGCCACCGAGTCCAGGACTGAACTGTGGTCTACTACCTGGGAATCCAGCGACATAATGAGTATGCCATCTGCTGGTCCCTCAAGTGACTTCTAAAGGTCTTTTTCTTATTATTTTTAGGTATTTAAAAACTTACAATAAATGGGGCCAGCAGTTGGGGTGATGGCTATGTCGCTGGATTCCCACATAGTCAACTGTGGTTCGAGTCCTGAACCTGGTGACTTAAACTCATGCCGGGCATGTGTGCATGTGTGCCCAAGATCCCAAGAAGACAATGGAGGAGAAGGGATTGCGGCATGGCCATCCCCCCTTGGGGGTGATTTCTCACTTTCTGTCTCTGTCTCTTTCTGTCTTTCTGGCGAGCGCACATGCCCTGTAGCAAAAAACCTCTCAAAAATATTACAATGAATGATATACTATGTTATAACATGGAATATTGCCAACTTATTTATAATTTTAAACAATTCATATTAAGAGCAACATTTAAATATGAGCGGTGTTTAAATAAACCATGGAACTCATAACTAAGAAGAAAATTTTCATCCTCTGGTAGTCTGCTGTGACACTAATCTGAAAAAGTTTTATATATGTGGGGATACCCTGGAATGTCTGAAGCATTAAAAGTCCATTATTCAAGGATAACTGTCGGTGTGCTCCCATGCTTTCTTTATAGCCATTCATCTTGACTGTGTTTCATTATAGAATATATGCTTGACACTAATCCTGTCCATTTACTTTCCCCACAACTTCTCTCATGCCATCTCTTCTCCTGTATATCTAACTCTTTTCACTTCCTCACCCTATAGCTCCACCTGGAGAACCTGAAGTCATCCTTCAAATCCAAGTTCATGTGATATCTCTCCTGTGAAACTTCCCCAGGTTAACACACTCATTTTACAATTAGTGAGATTCTTTAAATTCAGATAATCTTTCATAGTCTGGTGCATATATATAAAACATCTACACTCTATGGCAGAAATGGAAAGGTTTGAAGATGTGATAGTAGAGAAGACAAGTGTAGATAGCAGAAACTGTGTGGGAGGAAGGTGGACATTGGAGGATGGGTGAGAGAGGCTCAAGAAAGGGCTCAGAGACCCAAGGATGCAAGGTTCTTTATTGTAGGATATGTATAAATAGAATATCCTTGCGTTGATTATCAGACACTTTGAAAAGCCATGTTGTATGCCATAAAGGTGTTCAATAATGAAGTACAATAGTGAAATAAGAAGTTACAAATTTAGGTAACCAGCAGTTAGTGTAATGGCTATGTCGCTGGACTCCCACGTAGTTGAACGCGGTTCGCGTCCTGGACCCGGTGGCTTAAAACTCACGCTGGGCGCGTGTGCGTGCATGCCCAAGATCCCGAGAGGAGAATGGAGGAGAAGGGATTGCAGCATGACCATCCCCCCGGGGGATGATTTCTCGTTTTCTGTCTCTATGTCTCTCTCTGTCTGTCTGGCGAGCGCACGCGCCCTATAGCAAAAATCTCTCCAAAAAGAAAAAAAAAGCACACACACACACACACACACACACAAGAAGTTACAAATTTTAAAAATGCAGATCATTAATGCCCCAATTAAATTTACAGTATTAAATATTGTCAATAATTCCAAAGAAAATGAATTTACTTATAAAAATCATGAATAACTAGGCTTGTACTTCCAACTGTACAAATTTATCCTTTCATGTGAAAGAACAAATTATGTTCAAAAATTATATTCAGTTTCAAAATGAGACAATTATACAAGGAAAATGTGATCTAAAGAACTGAAGTTGAATAAATGAAATGACCCAGTGGTTTTAGAGACTCTTACACTCTGGAACTGGCTCTGGCCTCTTAACACTTTTAATTCCAAAGCAGAGAGCATACATTCCATTGTTCTTCCAGGGGCAAGACCACTTTCTGCCTGTGCAGACAGAATGGAAGTGAGAGGCAGATGAGAGGAGCTGGAAGTCACAACTAAACCTGCACAGTGGTAGTGGAGGGTGGCAGACAGAACCTGGTATCTAAGATGTATGAAGTAGTAGGATTTGGGATGGGAAAGTACTGGTTTCCAACATCCTGACTAAAGCAGTAAAGAATCTAGAGAGAAGCAATATAAGAGATCCAGCAGCCCGCATGTATAAAAGAACTTCTTTAGTAGTGATGAAAATAATAATAATTTTTATTTTCATAAAGGTCATTTTGCCAGGACCTACTTAAGGAGAATGTACTTCTGAGAGCTCACTTAGCATTCATCCACTGAGAGATAGGTACTATTATCCTCATCTTAGTCTCAAAGAAATCAAGCCTTGGACATTTAAACAGTTAAAGGATTATCCAGTTTGCAGGAGGCTTTATTACAGACAGAAGACTCTGAAGCCACAGTGGCTGCCATCTCTGGTATATTTAACGTAGGTCACTACTTTGTCCAGACTTCTAAGCACCATGCCAGAACTGTATTAGAACTGGTTCTAGGGATATTACATCCTAGCTATTAGGGGAGTTCCCCATATGGACAAATTCACCTGCATCCAGTTTTCCATTCACTTTGCCCAGTATAGTCAGTACCCTCATAATTACGATGACTCTCAGGCACACTCACATTCTTCCTAGGTTTTTTGTGTGGCCTCCCCAATTAGCCCTACTGAGATTTAACATCATATGCCTCAGCAGCCAGTCATTGGTTATCGGGGAACTGGAGAGAGAAGAGATGGTAAGATGGTTCCCCACAGCCAAGTGCAATCCTCTGAGAAAGATGCAGATTTGGCCTAACAGTTGCCAACTTCCAAAGCAACTGGGGAAATGGTGCACAACGTGGTAAAGGACATCAAGGGTGTATGCCAGAAGCCATTTCCTGTATCTGGATTTCCACACTGAGTCCAGGATTTAATAATGTCTCCAAAAAAATTGGGATACTATTTCTTTGAGTCTCACCATACTGAGACTCATCTATAGCCTGAGTCCTGCTCTTTAAGGAGGTGAATTACATAGTAAAAAAAAAAAATACTCTGAGGTAGTTAAGGCAGGGATCCAAAGATTTAGAGAACTAAGTACACTGAAATGGATCCATTACTTAAGACTGGAAGATCCATTAGCTGACTCCTTAAAACAAACAAAATGAAGGTCCCCAAAGCACTTCATTTGTCAAGGCAATGCAAAGTGTACTGGTATTGAGGATATTATAATCACTGATGTGCTCAATGGTGGCTATCCTCTGTAGGTCGATAGAAAGAAATATTGTTACTAAACAGGGCTAGTTAGTAGAAATGAGAAGGATGGATCTCAAAAAAGCAGAAGTCAGGCAACAGCATGTAAACATCAGAAACAAGATGAACACAATTATTGCCATGGGCATTAAGGTCAGAATGGTGGTCATGGATTCCGGATCTTCAAGAATCTCTGGAAATGGCTCATAAAACATGGTATTCTCAGAAGCAAGATATATGGATAGTCAACAGGACACACACACACACACACACACACACACACACACACACTGCCTGAAGGAAAGGAATGATCCCTTGCCCAGTTTTCAGACTTGAGACAGTACTCAGAACCCATTAAAAGAGAGTCTAGGTTATCCTGAATAAAGAATCCTGAAATACCACAGAAAGAAATGATTCCCAATCATTCCCTAAAAAGACCTATGAATATTTGCTTCATAACTATACACTATAAATACCTATATCTTTTTTTTGAACAGAGGACACATATAGTAAAATGAAAAAGAGAGCAAGCTCTGAAATCCTTATTCTTCCATTTCTCCATCTTGTCAATACTTAGGGCATAAATGACCTGCTTCTAGCTTGCTTTTTAAGCTATAGGGGACTGGAATTTGAACCATGATCTGCCACATGAGACCCAGCTCCCTCCACACAACATCTAAGTTCTGTGCTATAGGGTCAGCCCCTACATTTTTTGAAGGTTTGTTGGAATTAGTATGAGCTGACATGGATCTCTGGAGACTAACTGCCATCGTGTCCCCCTCCCCCCATATTACATTTCAGCAGGTCAGATAATAAGTAGAGAACTGTCTTGGATATATTACCCAGTTGATCCACTAAGTCCACAGACTCACCCAGTGCTCAATCCCTCAATTTGCAAGTATAAAACAAGAAGGGACAGATTTAGTAGTTCAAAGAAGGCTCACATTTGTTTCTTGACCTGTGAAAGAGGAGTTACTGGAATAAGAAAGACCAAGTGCAATCCCCTGAAGCCTCCTTTTTCAAGCCCAAATAATAAACCAAAAGTAGTATTATACCAATGGTTAAACAGCAGGGATTAGTGACACTCTCAAAGACTTAAAGCACATAAGGGTGGCGGGCTCTGTTACATTCCCATTTAGCTTATCAGGTTAGACTCTGCAAGAACTGAATAGATCGTGATAGATAACACTGGACATTGCAAATTTAGTCAAATAATCATCTGGGCCAAATGAACTGTCATTTCTAGAAGAGATCAATATAATCTCTAGTATGTGGGATGTGGCTATTGATCTGAAAATACACCCTTCTTCAGACACCAGGAAGGAAGAGCAGAAACTGTTCACACTCCCATGCAGTGTGAAGGATGCACATGGTGGTGTATTCGTGCTTTTACTGCAGTGCTAGCCCGCTCTTCTGATATGTAGTACAATATTTTCCAAAGGAGTTTGGATCATCTAGATATCTCATAGACCATGGTGTTCATCCATTATATTACTGACATCCTTTATGGGATGATCTATTAGCTTCTGTCATGGTCCTCCCCTGTGTTTGTGCAATGGGCTCACAAATGGAGTAGTCATGATTGAAGAAGATGGAGGCTTGCATAGACCAAAAATTGTGTCATCTCAACAGGGCTGATGTAGCTAATGCCACTGCTAATTCTGTGACCAGCAAGGAAGAACAATTTTTGAGTCCTGCTCAGGAATTATCCTTTAAGGAGATGAATTAGATAGGTGGTTGTAAGCTGATTACAGATACAGTATACCTGTGAATGGGAGACAGTGCATGCCCTAAATCAAAATCCATTGCATGGTAGTGTGTCCCCAGTAGACAGAACACGTGAGTCCAGGAACTAAGGTGCAGAAGTAGAGATAGCCCTAGTCACCATCATTCTCAGTCAACTGCTTAGGGAATTTGTGTTTCCCACCTGTATAAGTTTAGGTTCTGTAGGGATAAAGATCCCAATTCCTCACAAAGGAACACTTTCACCAAAGTAAGTCTCACAAAATCCAAAACTGGGCCTATTCCTGTTTACATTGGGGTCATCATTGCAATAGATGAGCAGGTAAAAGAAAAAAAGAGATCACATGGATCATCATGAGGAGTTATAACTGAAATTATAGGAGAGACATGGTGAAATATGCTTGGTACACTTGTTATCCACTGAGCATCTCTAGGTATACTCTCATGCAGGTTCTAATTGCAATGGGCAAATGCAACTATGGCCTGATAAGGACATGGTAATCAAGCACTTGGAACTCTCAGGGTTGCAGATGTATGTCAGTCAGTAGACAAGCCATACAGATAATCAAAAGTCTCAATTGAAGAATAAACAATAGTAGTAGAGAAAAATCATAGTTTCATTTGCATCTTCAGGATGAGTAGCACTAGCAGGGCTACAATTTATTTCACTAATCCTTCTCTTATTAGAGTACTCAAGAATTATGAATAAATACAAGCCAGAAGTTGTGAGTCTTTCAGGAAAACTTAACCCAAGAAGCAAATGAAATGAATCTGTGTGGTGCAAGGTGTACTGTAACAAATGTTTGTAGTGTACTGACCAGACCTCTTTACCGGACCAGTGCACCTATCCCCTAGGACTGTAGGTGTCAACTGCTGACAAACTCTTCTGCTGATGACACCCACCTCACCTAGAAATATTCCAGTTGTGGACCTGGTCCCTCTTTATAAAAGTGGATGATATCTAATGCTTGATTTTATGTCTGACCCTCTTACCTCTGGAATGAGAATTGGACCTCTGTGGTCAAGAGATCAGGTTAAGACCAGACTTCTTGTTAAACCGTAGCTCCAACCCTTACGCTAGCCTTACTGTCTCAATATTGTAATTTCCCCTGAGAAAATTACCCCTATCATCATTTGCACATGTGCCTTTTCAGTTTCTGCATCTACAGGACCCCAATTAAGACAAGGTACAAGCCCACTTTTCAAAAAAGTATTAGTAATTTGGTGCTAGATTAGCATTACACATTAGTGAATACAACTTCAGATATCTGGGCTGGGGATGCATAATTCTTTTTTAAATTTCTTTTTATTTCCATTTCTTTTATACATTCAATCTCATATTACTTAGGTTACAAAGTGAATAATCCAATGCGTGTACCTTTCTCACCAGTCCAGTTGACAATACTATGAAGTTATCTTCAATAGATAATCCATTTCTTTGTCCCATAAATGCCTTGCCTCTCTATTTTTCTTGTTAATGTCCTTCCTCAAACTCTACTCCTTCACCCACCCTCTTCCCACACTGTATCTGGTATTCACAATCATTTACTAAAAAAATCATGGAACGCTTCATGAATTTGCGTGTCATCCTTGCACAGGGGCCAAGCTAATTTTCTCTGTATCATTCCAGTTTTAGGATATGTGCTGCCAAAGCGAGCACTGCATAATTCTTTTCAGACTGTAGTTGAGGGAAGTCAGGGACCACAACAGGCCTGAAAGTGAATGGAGAAATCTGGTAGTGGGAAGGGTCACCAGCTATGAGGAGTAGAGGAATGTAAACACTTACAAGTTCAAGGAAATCAGTGTTCTCTAGCAAAGCCAGAAATAAACTCTGCAGGTTGGAAAGAGTTATTAAAAAAAAAAATCCTCTGAATTTGCGTGAATTGCCCTCATGAGACCAATTTCACGTTGGGGTCAAAGCAGTCAAGAAGGCTTTGTTACCTTTTGTAAAGACGACACCCCAACCTCAAAATCTCCTCTACATTCAGTGAAGCAAATAATGTCTTGCCTCCTAGGGACATCAGCCCCATGATTGTAGGTCTTCCATAATGACACTAAACAAATATTTGCTTTGTGAATGAATATATGATCTAATATCCTCAATGTCAGCTAGCGTGTATCTGAAGTTCCTAGAGCTAGCTTATCACTATACACATAATATTCATAAAGCAATTCATAAAGCATTTTGAGCCCCATGACAGAGAGTCTTTGCAGACAGAATACAGTTATCTCTCTCTAAAGGATATAGTGAAGATTAATTAGTTAATTTTCATAAAATGCTTTAGGGATGAAAATGGCTTTATGCAAACTAATTATGAATATCGCCCTGTGTGCATGCCATAAATTCATACCTCTGAAGTTGAATGGAACTTGTTTTTTTAAATTATTATTACTGTAAGAAATACTTAATTGGAGTGGATATTCCTTTTTTTTTTTCTTATACCATTTAAGATTATTTTGCAGTTCAAAATGTGAGTTATGGATATCCTACCACAAAAGAGCTGGGTCTGGTTGTGCAGTCAGGGAATTAGTATTAACTACTCATTTTTGTCTCATACAACACTGCAGAGATAGTCTATTATCATTTAAATAACTTAAATGTAGCAGAGTTCATACCCTTACTCTACTCCATACTAGTGAGGGGACTTTGGGAAAAGTAGTAAAATTCTGTGCCAGTTTTCTCATCTGTCAAGTAGCATAACATATCCCTAAATGATACAATGCAGATGTATTGCTGTAGCAAAGCATCTGATTCATTGTTAGCACTCAGTAATAATTACCAGCATAACTGCTAAACTGAACAGGCGTGAGTGGAAGTGTGTAACCAAGATATTTCATGTTTGCCTTCCACTGTCCCCTTCAAATTTATTCAGTGGGAGCAATTTTTACCATGTCACTGGTTAAACTCTCTAGGCAAACCTTGTGATTTTTCTACTTGTTCTTAGGTGACTTGTGTCACAATGCAGTCTCAATTTGGCAAACAACTATTTCTATAGTAATAAATGTGGAGGTAAGACCTCTTTCCCCAGTTATAGTTGTGGTTGCCTATTTTTGGAGCACACACTCTGGCCTTCTAGCCATGAAACAAACAAACACACAAACAAACAAAATGTAGGCTTTCAAATTAGTCCTCTAGTCCTGGAAATAGCTTTTCACTCAGGAATTTTTTATTTTTTTTCTGTAGCGTGTATATGCTCACTGGAGAGAGACAGGGAGAGAAAAAGAGGGAAAACGAGAAATAACCCCCCCAGGGATGATGACCACACTGAAATATCTTCTTTGCCATTCTCCTCTTGGAATTTTTGGGCATGTATGTAGATGTGCTCAGCATGATTTTCAAGCCACCAAGTCTGGGACTCAAACCATGCAGTCAGCTATGTGGGGTCCAGCTGCCTTAACCTCCACACCAGCTGCTTACGCTAGAAACCTGGTTTTTGAAGTGTGAAATCTGGCCCCGCAAACATGAAATAAATGCTCTCCAGACCCAGGTATAAAACCTGGCCCCATACATTAAAGTGATCCTCTAATGTGAAAATACATCCTCTAAAGTATGTTACATGCAGTCATGAAATACAAGACTTTCAAGCTTTGGAAATGGAAAGTTTCATGTAGTCATGGACCATAACCTCCTCTCTAGGCATGTACTTATAAGAAGAGGAACATACTTTACACCTCAGCCTCCATCTCTTAAGTATGAACTCTGGCCTTCCAGACATAGAAAGAGGTCCTACAGTCACCGCCGTCAGAAAATCTGCCTTTGTACTATGGAAACAGTGCATGCATGGAACTTGGCACACCAGACGTAGAGCCTGGGCTTAGACATAACCCAGCATGAAGCATGGACATCCAGTTGTGACACCCAACCAACATGCAAGGAAGCTTGTACTGAAGACGTGAAACCTGGCACTAGACAGAGCCTGGCCCTAAGAATAAGGAACTTTGGACACTAGACATGAGCCTAGAGAAGTGGAATATGACCAATCAACTATTAATCTAGTCTTACAGTTGATTTACTCATTCTTCTGTGTGAATTCTGTCTTTCTAAGTACAAAATCTGGTTTTCCATATACAACTCAGCTTTTTAGGCACGCAGTTAAACTAGCACATGAATAGAAGCTAGTCCTTGAAACATGAAATCTGGCTCGGCTCCCTGAGTGTAGAGTATGGTCCTTAAACACCTAGACCTCTAAGTTTAGAATCTGACTTTGCAAATACAGAAGATAACTCAAAATATGAATCCTGGTTCTCCAGGCATAAAATCTGACCCTCTATGTGAGAGACCTAGTTTTCTACATATAGATCTTATACATCTGGGCATAGAGCAAATACTGACTACCCAACACAAGAAAAGGCATCCACTGCGAACTACATGTTTAATGCATCCTTAATCTATAAACATGGAACTTAGCACTGTAAGCATGAAAATTGTGTTGAATCTCAATCTCACGGTATGACATCTATCTCTACAAGCATGAACCTGCCTCTCCATATGTGGAAACACAATTTCCAGTCACTGAACCTAGTCCTACAAACATACAACCTAGCATTCCATGAGTGGAATTTGAATCTCCACATACAGCATGTGAACTTACATGTGGAAAATATTGGACCTGCAACTTGGAACCTGGCATTCAAGTTATACAGTTTTCTCTTAGATTGGCCCTGTGACCTAGTGGATCCCAAGTGACTGACCACATAGTTTGAAACATGACCCCAGTGGCTTGGGAAAAACACTGGGTTTGAATGGGCACATGTCCCAAATCCTAACAGGTTGGAAAAATGGAGAAAGGATTGCGCTATGATCATACCCCATTAGAAGATGTTCTTCCCTTTTTCTCTGTCACTGTATTTCTGTCTCTCTCTGGCAATATATGTACTCTCTGGCCAAAAAATATGTATTAATACATATTTGCAGAGACTTTTTCATAAATATTTATAAATATGAGACTTTTATATAAATATTTATAAATATAAATATATTATAGTGTTTGGAAATTTGGGTTCCTTAATGATATATTTGTCTTCCAGGAGCTGCTTACGCTAGAAACCTGGTTTTTGAAGTGTGAAATCTGGCCCCGCAAACATGAAATAAATGCTCTCCAGACCCAGGTATAAAACCTGGCCCCATACATTAAAGTGATCCTCTAATGTGAAAATACATCCTCTAAAGTATGTTACATGCAGTCATGAAATACAAGACTTTCAAGCTTTGGAAATGGAAAGTTTCATGTAGTCATGGACCATAACCTCCTCTCTAGGCATGTACTTATAAGAAGAGGAACATACTTTACACCTCAGCCTCCATCTCTTAAGTATGAACTCTGGCCTTCCAGACATAGAAAGAGGTCCTACAGTCACCGCCGTCAGAAAATCTGCCTTTGTACTATGGAAACAGTGCATGCATGGAACTTGGCACACCAGACGTAGAGCCTGGGCTTAGACATAACCCAGCATGAAGCATGGACATCCAGTTGTGACACCCAACCAACATGCAAGGAAGCTTGTACTGAAGACGTGAAACCTGGCACTAGACAGAGCCTGGCCCTAAGAATAAGGAACTTTGGACACTAGACATGAGCCTAGAGAAGTGGAATATGACCAATCAACTATTAATCTAGTCTTACAGTTGATTTACTCATTCTTCTGTGTGAATTCTGTCTTTCTAAGTACAAAATCTGGTTTTCCATATACAACTCAGCTTTTTAGGCACGCAGTTAAACTAGCACATGAATAGAAGCTAGTCCTTGAAACATGAAATCTGGCTCGGCTCCCTGAGTGTAGAGTATGGTCCTTAAACACCTAGACCTCTAAGTTTAGAATCTGACTTTGCAAATACAGAAGATAACTCAAAATATGAATCCTGGTTCTCCAGGCATAAAATCTGACCCTCTATGTGAGAGACCTAGTTTTCTACATATAGATCTTATACATCTGGGCATAGAGCAAATACTGACTACCCAACACAAGAAAAGGCATCCACTGCGAACTACATGTTTAATGCATCCTTAATCTATAAACATGGAACTTAGCACTGTAAGCATGAAAATTGTGTTGAATCTCAATCTCACGGTATGACATCTATCTCTACAAGCATGAACCTGCCTCTCCATATGTGGAAACACAATTTCCAGTCACTGAACCTAGTCCTACAAACATACAACCTAGCATTCCATGAGTGGAATTTGAATCTCCACATACAGCATGTGAACTTACATGTGGAAAATATTGGACCTGCAACTTGGAACCTGGCATTCAAGTTATACAGTTTTCTCTTAGATTGGCCCTGTGACCTAGTGGATCCCAAGTGACTGACCACATAGTTTGAAACATGACCCCAGTGGCTTGGGAAAAACACTGGGTTTGAATGGGCACATGTCCCAAATCCTAACAGGTTGGAAAAATGGAGAAAGGATTGCGCTATGATCATACCCCATTAGAAGATGTTCTTCCCTTTTTCTCTGTCACTGTATTTCTGTCTCTCTCTGGCAATATATGTACTCTCTGGCCAAAAAATATGTATTAATACATATTTGCAGAGACTTTTTCATAAATATTTATAAATATGAGACTTTTATATAAATATTTATAAATATAAATATATTATAGTGTTTGGAAATTTGGGTTCCTTAATGATATATTTGTCTTCCAGGACTGTCAAAACACTTCACATTCTGGGTGGCTTAAACAACAGAAATTTATTTTCTCACAGATCTAGAGGTTAGATGTATGAGATCAAGATGCTGACAAGTTTGACTTCTGGTGAGGGTTCCCTTGCTCACTTGCAGAATGTCATTTTCTCACTGTGTTCTCATGTGACCTTTCCTCTGATGCATACAGGTAGAGTGAGGTATGGTGTCTCCTCATCTTCTTATAAGGACACTAGCCCTGTTGGATTAGGCCTCACCCCATGGACTTATTTAACCTTAATGATCTCCTTAAAAGCTCACTCATTCACTCTCTCTCTCTCTTTCTCTCTCTCTCTCTCTCTCTCTATATATATATATATACATATATTTATATATGCGTGTGTGTGTGTGTGTGTGTGTGTGTATAATCTCTCTAAGA
This sequence comes from Tupaia belangeri chinensis, assembly GCF_000334495.1. NCBI lineage: Eukaryota > Metazoa > Chordata > Mammalia > Scandentia > Tupaiidae > Tupaia > Tupaia belangeri. The sequence continues at coordinate 679,916 of NW_006198462.1, read as the reverse complement.
AGTAATCCTGTGTCTCTTGAGCATGGAACTTTGTAATACACACATTAATGCTCAACATTCAAACATGAAAACAGGCCCAACAAGCATAGCGTCTAGTCTGCCACATGTAGGTTGTCAAATACCATGCATAAAGCCTATCTTTATGAGCTTGGAACTTATTTTATATATGGAATATTGATCAAACCATGGTAATTGTCTCCATAAATGTGGGACATGATATATAAATAGATATATAACCTTGTATTTCAGTCATCACATGGGCTCTCCTAGTTTCCATGGATCCTGAAACTCCATGTACATAATTTCAATGTTCAGTCAGGGTTCCTGCCTTACAAGCACAGATAATGGCACCATAAATGTGTATTGTCAATCTCCAAACATAGACCTTGGCCTTATAGTGTGTGGCATTGGCACCCAATGCATGGAAACCTATATTTTTTTCATAGACTTTAGTTCTTCCTGTCCAAGGAACCTGGAACTCCATGTGTGGAATTTCTAACCATTGGAAACTGGCCATACAGGCACAAAAACCAGCACTCAATATATGGAAACTCAATATCCAAGGGTGAAATATGGCCCTACAAGAACAGAAGCTGACATTTCATGCAAGGAATCAATTTTCAAGCATAGATCCTGGACTTAACAAACTTGGAAGCGGGTACTCCGAGTGTGAGTTTCAAGCAAGAAACACGGTCAGACTAATTTTAAAACATAGTATTCCAGATATAGAAACTGGCACTTCATGCACAGATATTGACTTTCCAAAACATGGAAACTGCCTTTCAAGATATTGTCATGTCTGGCTTACCATGTGTTACGGGTTAAACTTTGTTCCTTCTAATTTGTATGTTGAGGTCCTAACCCCTAATCTGTGGAGACAGAGCGTTTAAGGAGGTTATAAAGGTTAAACAAGGTCATAAGGGTGAGGTATAATCCAACAGGACTAGTCCTTATAAAAAAAGGAAGAGTGTCAGCAGGTGGCATGGAGGTTAAGGCAGTGGATCCCACATTGCAGCTGTGTGGTTCATGTCCTGGACCCAGCAGCTTGAAAATCATGCCAGGTGAAATCCCAATCCTCAAATGTGGAACATTACTTCCATGGAAGAAACCTGGCACTCCAGATACAGAACCTGACATTTTAGTCAGAGAGCTTGGCTCCTTGAGTCATGGAACCTGCCAGCAGACTTGGCACTTAGATTTGTGCAATTGAAATCTCCAAGCCTGAAGCCTGGCCTTGCAAGAATGAAAACTGGTGCTCCATGTGTGGAATCTTATTCTATAAGCATCAAACATGGTTTTACAAATGTGGAATTTGGCAACCCAGACTTAGCGCCTGTTATTCAAGTCATAGAAGTTGGCACACTGAGATAAAGATCCAGGTCTTCAGGCTTGGAATCTGGTGTTCCTCAGATAGATTCTGAGCTTCAATCATTGATACAGTTCTAAGAAGAAACTCTGCCTTTTCAGGAATAAAAGTTGATCCTCCACATGTGACTTAGCCCTATTGTCTTGGAATCTAAACTTCTTGGAAAGGAACCTGGCCCTTTAAGGATGCATATTTGTTCTCTAAGTGTTGAAGGTAACTATTTAAACATGGATCCTTGACACATGGTTTTACAGGCATGGAAAGTCCATGCAAATGTGAATCTTGCCTTTCTAACCATAGAAAAATTCTCATAAAATCATTCATTCTATAAAACAATTTGGAATAGAACCATTTAATAAATGGATAGGGACCTCTAGCCATGGAATTAGGCATTTGAGGCAAATCATGACTTCCTACCTGTTAGATATCTCTTTCTCCAGGCTTGAGACACAGTCTTCTAGGGCTGGAACCTGAGCTTAAAGGAATCTCATGTAATCCATCAACTACAGAACCTGATCATATAGACCCAAAGCACTAAATCTGGATTTCTCAGCATGAAACAAGGCCTTTCTGTCTCAATGTTTGATCAGACATGGAACCTGATTTTCTGTGTTTATTATTGGCCATCTATAGGTAAAAACCTGGACGTTTGAATTTGGAAATGTAGTTCTCCAGACATTGAGCTTGGCCCTCCACTTATAGAACTTTGCCTTAAGCCATAGAATATACCACTCCATGTATAGATCTCAATCTCCAAATATGGAACCTTATTAAAGTAGAACTTTATACTTTGGGTGTGAAGTCCATGTATGAAACATGAATTCACATACATGATACATGATGCACTATGTGTGCAACTCAGCTGTCAAACATGTAATGTGGCCTTAGAAGTATGGAGCCTGCAACCCCACATGAGATAGCAGGCATTTCAGTAATACTAGCTCTACAAGCTATGAATCCTGGCCTTACAATCAAGTACCTGGCACTTTGTGTCCAGAATCTTATTCTTTAAAACTGGAATATGGTATGATAAGAATGGAAACTGGCAATCCAGACACTGTACCTGAATTTCAGTTATATAAACACATTATATAAATAAGCCAAAGATAGCAACAGTGTATTGGTCCCTAAGTTGTTTATTTCTTCACAGAAAATTAAGAACCATTAGCTTAAAAACTGACCAACATCACACTTAAATTTTTATATATTCAGTTATTTAAAGAATATCCCTAAACAAAAATAATTTTGGCCATTTTCATACCTCATGAAATAATACCCTGTATCTGCCCACCATTGATAACAACCTTGTGGTTTTTAAGACCTCAAGTTATCGTTGGAGGGATTCATGCTATAGGAATTTCCACTCTACACAACCCCGTCCAAGCAACACACAATAAAACATGCTTTGTGTTACTACCTCTTGTGGTCATGTATTTCTCTTTGATTAGCCTCCAATCCCTTCAACTAACCTCCTATGTGTTGTCACTCGAAGACATGGAAACTGGTCTTCATGCATGGAACTTGGCACCCCCTACATAAAATGTTAATCTCCAGGCATGAAACCTGACCTTACAACCATGACATCTGTTACTCTATACATGAAATATCAGTTACCATGAATAGAATACGGTCTCTTTGACCTGGAAATGGGAATTCCATGTACAAAATATAAATCTAAATTTTTGGTAGTATTGATTAGACTATTTTATTTTTTTGATGATATGAGTTATTTTAAGGACCTTAGTGTGGGCCAGATGGTGGTATGGTGGTTAATGCAACTGAATCTCACATGAAAAACTTTGCAATTCTATTCCTAGATCTAGCAGCTTGAATATCACCCCAGGCACATGTGCATGCATGCCCAAATTCCCGAGGAAAATGGAGAAAAAAGATTATGGCATAGCCATTCCCCCAGGAGGAGATTTTTCTGTTTCTCTCCCTTTCTCTCTCTCTCTCTCTCTCTCTCTCTCTCTCTCTCTCTCGCCCATACCCTATAGCAAAACTAAAAGCAAAACTAAAATACACACACACATACACACACACACACACACACACATATTTAAAAAAATTTTTTTTTCATATGAGACCTGGCCCTAAAATCATACAAATTTGACTTTTCTGGGATAAAACCTAGTTATCTAAGCAGGCACACTGGCCTTCCAGATATTTACTATAAACTTTCTAACATAAATTCTGGCCCTCCAAACATGGAATTTGATTTTACCCTCATGGAAAGTTCCTACAGATAGGAATCTTGCCTTTGGAGGCATACACACTTAAACTAAGTGTGGAACCTGAGCCTCTGTGTATAGATGTAGGCTTCTAGTCGTGGAATAGTCCTAGATATACTCTGAGTTACTCCACACCTACTACCTGTGTGAAGTTTTTCCTTCTAAACTTAGAACACAGTTTTCCGGGATAGAACCTGCATCTCAAGACATGTTATCTTGCTCACCAGGGATGAACTATGGCCTTCTAGGTCTGAACTCTGGCTTTTCAAATACCTAATCTGGACTTCTGGAATCAAACAGGACTTTTCAGTCTTGACACTTGATCTCTAGATAAGGAATATGACTCTTAATGTTTGGAACTAAATCATCTGTTGGTAAAATCTGGTTTTCAATGTACAACAAGGTAGTCCTGCAGACATTGAATTTGGCCCACAATTTATAGAACTGTATTTAGAATACTACCTTTGGAATTGTTCATCCAGTACATGGAATCTCAATCTCTAAGCATGAACCTGTCTCCATAAGCATGGGAACTGTCACTCCATATTTATAACCACAAATTTTAAGCATAAAATCTGGCCCTTTAGATGTAGAACCTGACATTCTAGACATGGATCCTGGCATTTCAGTCATAAAAGTTGGCTTTTCTAAATATGGGACCTTGTCTTCCTCACATAGAAATAGATTCGATGCATAAAAATTTCATAAAAATTTCCACCTCACATTGGATGCTGCCCCTTCAGGCCTGGACTAGGTCATCCAAGTTTGGATTCTGCCCCTGCTAGCATGGAAACAAGCCCTCAATACATGGAAAATTCCTTTCTAGGGAGACAGCTACATATATGGATGGATAGATATATGAATAAATGCAAATAGACAAAGCTTTCTAATTTTTTGGAAAGATTTTCTGGGGTTAAATGTCTTGTTATAAGAATTAAATAAGTTAATTTTTGTAAGGTTTTCAGAAAAATTTCTGGTTCATTGTAATCACTTAGAAAATACTAGATGTCAGTGTTATTGTTGCTACTACTCTATTATTAACTTACTCCTTCAGAAAGTGTTCAGTTTGGCATACATAAAGTTCTAGCACCATTCATTTTGTTCAACAATAAAAATTCACTTATGTGAAGTTTTGCTTGCTTTGTTTTACCAGAGGTTGAATGTGCAGTTGAGAGAATTGGGAGAGGGTAAGTTTCACCTTCTGGTGGGTCTTGGTTATGCTGCAATCCCCTTTTCATGCATTTCTTCTAACAGGATCCTGGGCATATGCACACATTCCCAGCATATTTTTTTAAGCAACCTGGCCCAGGACTTGAACTGCAGCTGGCCATATGAGATTCAGCTCCCTCTTCAAGGTAGTTAACCACTGTGCTATAGGGCCAGCCCATGAAGTTCATTAAGTTCAATATATTTTAATGAACTTTATTAAGGACATTTTCCTCATTTTCATTTTTATGTATTGATATAAAGATATGACTCACATAAGAAACTTCATGTTAAGTTTCTCTGAAAGAAATTGAAATCAGGATAACATATAGGGCTTACATAGGTATGGGTAACATAGGGCCTTTATACACTATTAAGAAAGCAAATTAAATACAATCTTTATAGAAGACCATTTGGTGATACATGGAAGTCTTCAAAATTTCAGTCATTCTCCCAGCAGAATAAATTCTTCGAATTTTTGCTGAGAAAAATCAGAAATATGAGCATAAATGTATATGTTAATAAGAGGATTTTCATTACAGAATTGTGTACCTTAGTGAAACACCAGAACTAACTTACTCTTATAGTAATGGAGTGATTAAATAAATTATGGTGCACATTACATTAGATCACACTCAAATATTATGCTTCCATTAAATTATCCTTCAGAACACTTTTAACACAAAATTGCCCATTACATGTTGCTAAGTCAAAGTGGCAGTTTGCATAACAGTTTATGTAGTTGTTTCCAGTAAAAGAAGTATGGAAACACAGGCATCAAAATGCTAGTTACAGGAGCCAGCCGGTGCTGGGGAGGTGAAGGTGGCTTGACACTCATGCCAGGCACATGTACATGCATGTCCAAAATCCCAGGAAGAGAATGGAGAAGGTATTGTGACATGACCTTATCCCCGTGACCAACCACATGATTCAAGTCCCAGACCAAGCTGATTAGAAAATCATGCCAGGCACATGTGCGTGTGTGTCCAAAATCTCTAGAGGAAAATGGAGGGGCAGGGATTGTTACATAGCCATCCCCTGTGTGGGGTGCTTTCTCACTTTCCCTCTTACTATTTTTCTCTCTTTCTCTGTCTCTGATGAACACATGCACTCTATAATAAAACCGAAAGACAAAAATATATTGGTGATCATTGTTTCTGGATTTTGAGATTTGGATAGCTACATTTTTTTAAATTGCATTTCTTCCTGTAGTCATTACATATTATAACTTAAAAGGGAAGAGAAATTTGCACAAGGAAAAACATGCTTCTTTTTATCAGAAAAAATATAATGTAAAGCCTGGTTTATAGTGCAATCTGCTTTAAGAAAGTTCATAGTCTATTAGTGCAATTTTCCATCGATATAACTCTTATGCCATCTTCTGGTCTAAATATAATTCAGCGCTTTGAGAATGCCTAGCATCAGTGGTTATTATTTGAATGCTATTTCAGAAACATTACTTATGTGTTTAAGATTCCAATATCTCTTGCATATCAAGCATAAAAATTTAGGTTGGTAATTTAAAAATATATGATCAGATAAAGCAAGCTTTAGAGTGCATGAAGAGAACATTAGAAAATCTAGTCAAAATGTAACTGTAGTTAGATAGAAATAAATATAATTTTGAATGAGTCTACATAAACCTAAAATATAATATTAACGGAGTTCTAAATATTGACTGTAGACATTATAGAAAAGGTATAAGAGTTAGTCAACATGCCTGAGCCTGAATTTTATCTTTGCCACTAACTTGTTATGTAATCTTTATAAACTCACTTTCTCACTTACTTAGTTTCATTCTTATTAAATGACAATTAGAACATCTGCCTTTCTCAACTACTTCTATTTTTCTTCCTTATTGTTGAATTTCTAAATTCCTACAAATTAGTATATATTGTTGGCTGCACACTAAGGATTTTAGTTCAGAAAAAGAAATAGACATTATCTTTTGAGGATAGAAAAGAAAATAGAAGTTCAGTGTGACTTGTTAACCCAGAGTTTATATTCCAGAATTTTTTTTTTTAAAAAACTATGCTATGACTGGAGTCAGCATGTGGCATAGTGGTTAGGGCTCTGGATTCTCACATGGCCAACTGCAGGTCAGGTCCTGTGCTTGGTGGCTTGACACTCACACCAGGCATATGTACATGCATGTCCAAAATCCCAGGAAGAGAATGGAGAAGGTACTGTAACATGACCTTATCCCCGCGGGGAGATTTCTTCCTTTCCCTCTCACTGTGTTTCTTTGTCTCTCTCTGGTAAGCACATGCACCCTATGGCAAAAACCTAAAAATACAAACAAATGAAAAAACTACTACTTAATATATGCTGAGATTCAAAGGATGAAAGTTAGTAAAAGAACATTCTTTTATTTAATACACAGGAAGGAACATCACAGACTTGGAGAAAATAGAACTCCAAAAGTCAAAATTGAATGAAAGAAATGAGGAGACCTAAGAAGGTATAATTTTGAAGTTAGGTTCATTAATCAGAACAAAAAATCACTCTCACTTCTTAGTTTTAATTTTCAAAGCCAAAGACCACAAATGTAAAAGTAGAAATGTCCTGCTCGGTGTCTGGCTCTAAAAAAGAGCCTAGAATCCCTCTTCAGAGGGATCATCATTTCCAGATGTCAACTAGATCCTGCTTTTTCTTATAAACTGTGAGGTGATTTACCTCTTGTTCCTTGCATCGCTTGTTGTCTGAGATTGAATAGCTGTCATTACAGTTATTCTGGAGTGTATGTGATAATTAGTTAACATCTGTCCACTTGCCCAGAACCCACTGCCACCAGTCAGAATCAAGAAAACAACACTCATGTCTTGGTTGACCATTAAAACCCCAGAACCTAGCACAGTGTCTGGGATACAGATGGTGCTCAGCAAACTTTTGAATCAATGATTGAATAAATGCAAAGAGTAAAGGAAAAGAAAGTAAACAGAAAAAGGGAAGAGGGAAGAGCTTCTGCATTTGGTAATATGGCTTTCTGGTGGCTGCAAATGTCCGACTTACTCTCCTTTTATGGCTGAAATAGGGAAACTTTTCTTAAGACAAGTATTTTTCCCTCTTAGTGGGAATTTAAAAGTATTAAAAATTACAAAATAAATATGAATACACAAAGGTCTCTCAAAATGAGTGATTTCCTAACTTTTGGGTATACACCCAACAGTGGGATTACTGGGTTATACAGTTGTTCTATTTTTAGATTTTTGAGTAACTTCCATGCTGTTTTTCAGCATGGTTATTTTAATTTACAATCCCACCAGAAGTGTACAAAGGTTCCCTTTTTCTCACAACCTTACCCGCACTAGCTGTTTTTGTTTTATGGATCACAGCCATCTTGACTGGGGTTAGGTAATGTATCATTGTGGTTTGTTTACATTTCCATTATGATAGAAAGACCACGAATACATAGACAAAATAGCTAAAGAATTACATGTTCATTAGCTAAATTTAAGAAAGCAATTACTTTTTTTTTTTTATGTGCACTTGTTGGGGTGGGGTGGGGGGAGACAGACAGTAAGAGGGAAAGTGAGAAATTACCACCCAGGGAGGGGGGAATGGCCATGCTGCAGTCCCTTCTCCATTCTCCTCCTGGGATCTTGGGCATGCAGGCACACACCCCTGGCATGAGTTTCAAGGCAGTGGGTCCAGGACTTGAACCATGGTCAGCCATGTAGGAGTTCAGTGATTTAACTGCTACACTATCTGCTAGCCCCAGTAATTACTTTAAATCTGTGGTGTCCCTTGGCAATTTATAAACCTATCCTCTACAACATCAGATTCTGTATACAGACTTATAGTCATGATATTCTGGTAAATACAATCATGAAAACAACACTCAATACCTTGAAAAGTTTAATTTGTGATCTGTATTCTGTCTCATGTAAGAGAAAAGTATTTAAAATATTGTAAAGGATAGTCAATAGGGACATTTAACTATTAACCTTCAAGTTTTATATAAAAGATAGAACAATTCACTTCCTTACTCCATTGTATTTGTCCTATAATTTTTAAAGAATTATCTATTTAATTTTATTTATTATTATTATTATTATTTTTTAATTTGACCAGACACACACACACACAGAGGGAGAGTGAGAAAACAAGTTGTCAGGCTCGGGACTTTAACTGTAGTCAGCCATGTGGGAGTCTAGCACCTTAACCATCATGCCACCTGCCAGCCCCGCCCTATAAATTTTTATATAGGAAGGAAAATGATTATTAAACATTCCATCCAAAAGTTGACATTGGTTCTACTGTCATATGACTGAAATAAACATTTAATTCTCAAATGTAATTCAGGATGTTTCACTGAACTGATCAGTGTTTGGATAATTGCCAAGACATTTCAAGATTCTGTGACACCAGCTGAGATAATAGCATCCTGTTCCATTTCCCTAGAATTTTAAAAAGCAAATCATTGGGCCAGCCAGTGCCATGGTGGTTAAGGTGGCTGGATTCCACATGACTGAATGTGTGTTTCAAGTCTCCAGCCTGTGACTTTAAAAACATGCTGGGCATGCATGCAAGCCCAAAATCTCAAAAGGAGAAATAGAGAAGGGATTGTGGCATGACTATCTCCATGGGGATTGCTTTCTCACTTTCTCTCTCTCTCTCTCTCCTGCAAGTGCATGTGCCCTCTAGCAAAATTTTAAAAATAAAGAAAAAAAGGAACAAAAAGGAAAGAAAAGAAAAAAAAAAGAAATAAGGAGAAAACAAATCATTAAGGCCTACTTGGGGTTGGTGCTGGTAGGGTAGAGATCTGGTCTACCTGACCAGACTACATAGTCAGCCACTGAATGAAATGGAATAATTTTCATCTTCTCATGGATATGATTCTGGTAAACTCTATTTTTTAAGAAGTTCTCAAATTTTGTACCATAATATTAATACAAATATTCCAATATAACTTTTCCACAGGTCTTTTGTGTTATTGCTATAAATTTTACATGTTACTAATATTGTTTCGATGTCTTGCACTACAGGTAAGTGATAACTTTTTGAAATATTACCTAAGAATATTCTTAGTTTCATTTATCATAATGAGAATAGACTACATGATTTCAGATTTGACTTTTAGAGTTGTGTCTGCTTTTAACTTCAGGTAATTTTTCTTTTCAAAAAAAATGTTTGCAAACACAATGCCTGGCACTCCATGTATATTTTATAATATGTAAGCATATTGCACTTTTAATAGCAAGTATCCCTTTATATTATCCTTCTCTTAAAGAAACTTTATATTATGGGGCCAGCAGGTGGCATGGTGGTTAAGGTGCTGGAATCCTACATGGCTGATCACAGTTCGAGTACTGGACTAGGTGGCTTTCTCTCTTGTGTGCTCTCTCTCTCTCTCTGGTAAGCATATATAATCTAAAGAAAATGAAATAATAATAATAAAAATGATTTTAAAAATTAAATAATTTAAAAAATCTTATGTTAATAAAAGAGTCTCATCCAACTGATAGACCCTGTTTTTGATAAGAACGCTGTAGTGGTAGTTTATCTGAAAATGTTATGTCTCTTAGCTAAAATATGTAAGGGAAACGGACTTAAAATTATACTACTCTCATCTGACTTTCTGTGTTAAAAGATATATAAATATGTTTTTAAAAATTCTGTATTGATATCATTCTTTTCATTCAGAGACATAAACGTTATCTGTCCCGCTATCGAAAGCATTTCACAAAGTGTAAAAATTTAGAATAAGGTCACAAAATAAGTGACAAAGAATAGAGAGGGGATTTAGTTCTGGTTGCCCTAGACATAGAAGTAAGAGAGAGTGCAGCTATTTGAGCCATTTTATTACTTCCTTTAGGTCAGCTTGATTTATCCCAAATTCCCATAGCCTATTCTCCACAATCACCATACTCATGCTGGTTTATTTTCCCGTTCAGACAGTCTCCTAGTTTCTTTATAACCACATTTTTGGTGTTCTGTATAATATCGTATCATGTTAAGTGTATCAGCTTAGCAGTCAGACCATCTTCTTTACTTTCTGTGTGATTCTGGACAAGATTCTCAACTTTTCAAGCCTTAATTTTGTGTTTGTAAAATGGAATGAATAATCCAGCATCATTTGAGTTATTGTAAAGGCTAAATGAAATTATAAAAATAAAATGTTTAACACGTTGCCTGAAAAAAAAGAATTGAGTATCTATTAGAGCAAGACAAAGAGTCTATTTAAAATTATAAGCATTATAGAATTATTTTATATTTTAAAGTATGTATATGTATAACTTTCATAAAAATAGAGCTAACACAAAAAAAAAGAAAAGAAGAAAAGCTTTCACTATACATGCTGCCAAAGTATATCTTATGAGAGAGTTAACAATCTGTTGTTCTCTTTTTTGAGCTCCACTTTGTAAATCTGTTAGTCTTAACCACAATGTTTAGGATTAGAAACAAAATTGAAAAGAAAAGCACTAAGTGACTGTGTCTGTATTCATTTAAACTAGGCGGATAGTACATATATGTTTCTTAATTCATTGAGAGTTTCAATATAGAGATAAAATTTTTAAAAACTAGATGGTGGCTTGCATAGTTTTCTAAAAAATAATTTAAAATTTGTACCTACATTTAATAAGTGGAAGAATCAACATAAAAATTTTAACTATTGGTTTCTCTTAGAAAAATTTAAAATTTATTTGCTGGACAGTAGTGCAGTGGTAAAACACTGGGAGAAAGACCTTCATGGATAGATTCCAGATTTACATTTGAGACTCCCGCTACCCCTCCCCCCCAGAATGCACCAGACACAGTCATGTCCATGATCCGAAACTGGGTGGAGCTGGTGGTGGATCACTAAATCAAGATCCTGTTAAGGATAGTGTCTCTTTGTTTCGCTGTCTCTTTCACTAGTATAAGAAATAAATAAACTTTAACAAGAAAATTATATGATTTATTTGCATTATTCCCACATGGCACATTGGCAGGAACTGAATCAGGGACTAGTTAAATTAACTCACATGCAGTCTTGAAAAGGAGTGAGGAAGCTCTTTGTGCAGTGAATGAATAATGAATAAGATATATATTCACATACATATCTTTTTTTTTTTTTTTGGAGAGATTTTCGCTATAGGGCGTGTGCACTCGCCAGACAGAGAGAGACATAGAGACAGAAAGCGAGAAATCACCCCCCAGGGAGGATGGTCACGCCTCACTCCCTTCTCCTCCATTCTCCTCTCGGGATCTTGGGCACACACGCACACGCGCCCAGCATGAGTTTTAAGCCACCGGGTCTGGGACGCAAACCGTGGTCAACTACATGGGAGTCCAGCGACATAGCCATTACTCTAACTGCTGGTTCCCACATACATATCTTTTTAAAATTATTATTATTTATACATTAAATCGCTATACATCATTTAAATTGTAAAGAGATTTTACTCAGCATGATACACATCTCAGTCCAGTTGAGAATACTATACACATCTTCATCAACAGATAACAAACCATTATCTGTGTCCCACAAATATCTTACCTCTCTTTATTTTTCCCCTAATTCCCTTTCCTACACTCTTCTTCTCCCACACTCCCTTTCCATTTTGTCTCTAGTGTCCACAACAATTTTTAATGCTTTTATGTCCTCCAGTTTTTCAGTCTCTACCATACAGCGCAGTCTGTATATGTTAAGCAGAGACATACAATGTCTCTCTTTCATAGCCTGACTTGCTTCACTCAGCAACAAATATTCCATATTCATCCACTTTCTATCAAGTTCCAGGGCCTTGTTTTTTATGGCTAATATTCCATGGAGTATATGTGTCACACCTTACATATTAATAAATTTAAAAATCTTAATGGAAATACAGAATACTACATATAGTACGCTACCATGGGTATAAAAATAAAATTTATAAGTTTATGCATCTACTAGAACATGCATAAAATAGCCCTGTAAGCATACATAAGCAACTGGTAATGTCTGAAGACAGAATATCGTGGACAAGGGACAGGAAGAAGGGATATCTATTTTATTCTTTGTAACCAGTAAATACGACAGTCATATGAATGCATTACACCTTCAAAAAATAAATAAAAATAATTTTTAAAAATTAGAATTCCTTAGCCCTAGAAATATGAATATGTTTCTATATAACATATAGTCTGTGAATTACATTTATATTAACATGCTATAGTTCTCCCCCTTTAGATGGAATGTTTTATGCTTAATTTATCATCAGATGACTGGGAATATATAAAGTTAATTCCATCTGGCACTTAAAAACATCAACCCTGAAAAGCCTCAACTCTTTCGCCCCTGTTTTCTTTGGGTATTTATATTCACTGCTATTTCCTTCCATGCTTATCATCACCCAAAGACAGAAATGTTAGACACATCAAATTACTAAATCTGCATAGTGTTAGTTCCTGAGTGTTAAGAATCTCTATTTTTATTTTTTATTTATTTATTTATTTCTGGAGCGGTTTTTGCTATATGGCACATGCGCTCACCAAAAAGACAGAGACAGAGAGACAGAAAGCAAGAAATCCCCCCCCCCAGGGGGATGGCCACGCCACGATCCCTTCTCCTCCATTATCCTCTTGGGATCTTGGGCATGCATGCATATTTGCCTGGTGTGAATTTAAGCCACCAGGTCCAGGACTTGAACCGTGTTCCACCATGTGGGAGTCCAGTGACATAGCCATTACGCCAACTACTGGTCCCAAGAATACTTATTTTTAAAGACAAATATAAATATGTCATAATTCAAGGAATTATTTTTTAAAAATCATATCCTCTCTTTGGATGATAAAGTTATTATGTTAGATTACCGATTTTTCCACGTGTATTTGCTATATTGATAAATAGAAAACCTCATTCCTTTAAGGAGCTCAAACATGGCACACAGAACAATAATCTCAGTTGCTGATTTTTACCCTTTTAATCTTCTAATTTTAATCCTTTTATTCTTTGAATTTAATTCTAATGAAATGAAGCTCTCATGTATCTCAGAGGTGAGTTGGTAGCTGTACTGGGCCTTCTATTCCTGTCAATAAAGTTTAATTTTATACATACAAACCTGGAGGCTGGGCAGAAATGGGAGCCATGAATACAAACACTGTCCAGGTGCCAATGCCAAGGTGAACTACTCAGTGAGCTGCTCAGTGAACTTCGGGACTCAGCAGCATTATAAATGAACCCAGTGCAAGTATCAAGGACAGTAACTAGCATGTGGAGCCAGAGAGCCCCATTTGGCTCTTTTTAGTGACTTTGTAGAGAAAAATTGAGAGAGAAGAAATTAGGTTAAAAGTTTTAAGGAATTTGTTTGTCCATTACAGCAGTTGAGGCCTCTGTCTTTAGTTTTTGTTACTTTCCTGTCATAGTTTACTCTTTATTAAAAAGACACCAAAGAATACTGTCTATGTTAATCTGAACTTTGTGTCAACAATAAATTTGTGTTAACAACAAATAAATATATGGAGACAAATGTCTAAGAAAGGAATTCTATTTGGGAATAATAAAAAATTAGAATTCTAATTCTGGAAAACCACACAGACCAGGACAGCCCCTGGGATGTTCAAAGAACAAAGGAAAAGATTGGTGTTTCATTGAGAAAAAGAAATGTTACCCAAGCTGTTTTGAAAGAAAGTTCATTGGTGCTGGTGTAGTCTTGCAAAGTTGTCAAGCTCTGATTGGCAGTAGCTGCTGGGTAAAACTAATCATAAGGTTACAGTAGGTTGTTTCAGCAGCTAGTCTTGCAAGACAGTTCCTGGAGCAGACATTTGTACCCTGAGTGCTTTTACCCTGTGGTCCATTGACTACTTTAGTTGAATAGTACAGGAATGACTCCAGTTCATATAATCAATTTTCACAGGGATGACATTTTTAAAATTACTGAAATGACAATGATGATAGCTATTCTATTGTCTGAATTGCTTAGGTTGATAGCATAATTTTCTTGATGAAAACCACAATATTATCATAATATGATTTTTAAAAATAAGAACTGTTTTGTTTTTATAAACTGGTAGAGAGTGACTAACACTTTAACACTTCACATGATCATTGAGTTGGACCAGTTATACATAGCCAAACACAGATGCTCAATAACATTAAATATGTTTACAGTGTCTTTCAAAATCAAAATTGTAGGGGCCCAATGATGGCACAGCAGTAAAATACAACTAGACTGACCCACTTGGGAAGGTTTCAGGTTCAGGTTCATATCCAGAGATCTCTCTGAGTGACTCTTCTGAGAGTCACCTGAAGCACACACAGAATAACTACGTGAGACACAGAAATCTGAGTCAAGAGGGAGAGGCCATACCATGTATTCTCCTGCTAAGCCCCTCTTGTCCTCTGTACTTATTAGGGCAAAGGAGGTAGGAAAGTTATTTTTAAAGAAAGTTGTTTTTCTAGAGAATCAGAAAAATAGGGGAGTTAGGACTTTTAGCTGAACACAATTTTTCTATAGAAGTATAGAAAAATGAGGATTGGGTGGGCCCAGCTTTTCTGATGGAGATAGCTGCAACCCCAAACCCAGTCTCAGTTTTATTTTTTTAAAGGGCAGAAAATAGAGAAAGGGGAAGTAGAATGCAAAGCCAGTTGTTTTCAGATGTTAATTGGCTGAAGATATGAAGACACCTGGCACCATGTAGTTCTATGGAAGTATTTTTTTTTTAATCTTTTTGGGCAAATTTTGATTAAGCCCATGTGACTTTCTTTAGACTGATACTACTCTGTAAATTTTGGCAGCTAATGCATTTTTATGTAAATTGCATTCATTGCCCTGCAGATGACTTCTCAAGGAACCACATTTCTGCATGTGGTCACCATGTTTACTCAGATCGACCACTCTCCACATAGGGGGATTTCCAGAACATGTGGGTTTCGGTATCGATCAGAAGAGTAAGACTAAAGGACATCAGAGGCTAGATAGAACACCTTAGAACCTGGAAAAATACCTTGATCAGATCACATAACTGTGTAATGACCTCTTGTTGCTTGCAAACAGGAAGGGAGGTTTTGGTCTCTTGTTTACAAGCAGAAAGGTCACATTCTCTGAGCATGCATTCACTCATTCACTCAGAGTTCATAGATCCATAGTGTTCTAGAAGCATGGCATTTCTGCTATTCTCTAACATCACTGAGCACACTGGGTGCCTTAGTGCACATAATCCAGTGCTGGAGAAGTCTAGGGTAACTTAAGATGTCAAGACCAGTGGGGGGTATGTTCTCTCTCTCTTGCTCTAGGAAGAAATAAATACAATTTTAAAAATTAAAATCAAAGCTATAAAAGAGATATGTGAACATATAGAAGCCATTGAAGTAAATGAAGTATGGTGAGTCAGTAAAGATGATTGAGACATACCATTTTCCTACCTCTTACCCACTTAACATTTTCTAACTTCTAAACTACTACCAATAAACTGTTGCTTTACACTAATACATGTTTTGTTCCAGGTGAAAGGGAAAATAGCACAGAGATTAATCAACAATGTGTGTTCAGGGGAAAAGGTGACACATTATTTTTTATTTTTTTTTGAAAGGTTGTTGCTATAGGGTGCATGCGCTCACCAGAAAGACAGAGAGAGACAGAGAGACAGAAAGTGAGAAATCACCTCCCAGGGGGATGGCCAGGACACAATCCCCTCTCATCCCTTTTCCTTTGGGATCTTGGGCACACAGGCACATGCTCCTGGTGTGAGATTAAGCTACCAGGTCCAGGACTTGAACCACAGTTGACCATAAGGGAGTCCAGTGACATAACCATTACACCAACTGATGGTCCTGAAAAGGTGCCACATTCTAATCCTAGCACAAAGTTTACCAGCTCTATGACATTGGGAAAGATCCCATTCTATGTACTCAGGAGCTGAGTTTCCTTATATGTGAAATGGTTGTGATTATAAGTAACTACCTAGTAGATGTATGAAGAGATTAATAGCAACTGAGAGAACTTTAAAAAGTGCCTGGTACTATTTTTCTTTTTCCTTTTTTTTGTTTGTTTTTTTTAGAGAGAGATCTTTGCTATAGGGTATGTGCACTCACAGAGAGACAAAAAGCGAGAAATCACTCCTCAGGGAGACAGCCATGGCACATTCCCTTCTCCTCCGTTCTCCTCTTGGGATTTGGGGCACATACACACACATCCAATCTGAGTTTTACACTGCCGGGTCTGGGATTTGAACCATGGTTGACTACATGGGAGTCAAATGACATAACCATTATGTCATTCGTTGGTCCCATGCTTATTATATTTTAATCACCTAATAATATTGACCAATATTATTATAATGGTTGGATCCAAAAGAGCTCTTTACTCATCATGATGTGCTTTATAATAATAACAAAGATATGCCAAATTCTCTACCTCCCAAAAAGTAGAATGAGAGATTAAGCTGTGATAAAATTAATTAGCTTCTTTTCAACCATCTTGATAGGACATCCATTAGCTGCCATAAACAATTGCCCTGGCTAATGAAATACTAGTGTTAGTTTTTACAACAAAGATCCTTTCTACAGGAATGGAGTTGATTATGCTCCTTTCACAAATATTGCTTCTGTATATCCTAGAAAATTTGACTATATTGATTTTAATAGCAAGAACAATTTGGAGATACAGTTGTTAGTTGTGAGCGAGAAAAAAAGATTTTCTGGATTATCAAGTTTTACTCATTATTAAGGTGGGAGCCATGTTCTCTTGTGGCATTCTAGGTCCTAAACAGAAGTAAAACCAACTCAGGTATTCTGTCAGATAGGTTTTTTATTTATTTATTTATTTATTATTTTTTTTTTTTGGAGAGGTTTTCGCTATAGGGCGCGTGTGCTCGCCAGACAGACAGAGACATAGAGACAGAAAGCGAGAAATCACCCCCCAGGGGGGATGGTCACGCCGCAATCCCTTCTCCTCCATTCTCCTCTCGGGATCTTGGGCACGCACGCACATGCGCCCGGCGTGAGATTTAAGCCACCGGGTCCGAGACGCGAACCGCGGTCGACTACGTGGGAGTCCAGCAACATAGCCATTACGCTAACTGCTGGTTCCCTCAGATAGGTTTTTATGCTCTATATTTTTTGTATCTCTTGCCATCAATTCTGGAACTCCTATTTCATGTATGTTAGAACTTTAGATATTCTACCATATGCCTCTAAGGCACTGTTCATATTTTTCCAATCTATTTTTCTTTGTTCTTCTGATTGGATAATTTCTAGTAGATTATGAACTATTTTCTTCTGTATCTTTCTGTTAAGTCTTGCCAGTAATTTTTTTATGTCATATAATGCATTACTCAGTCCTAGAATTTTGATTTGATTCTTTTTAATAGATTTTATTTCTACATTTAATTTTCAAATGTGTCATCTATTATAAATATATTTTCATCAATATTATTGAGCATAGTTAAAAAATAACTGATTTACAAACACAGTTTGTAATCACAGTTTCCTGTTTCTATACATTTAATAACTTTATATTATATTTTGGATATTGTAAATTGAAAAGATTACGATTTTGTCTTAATCCTTTGAAGAGTATTCATTTCTTTGTTGTTTAAACAGGCAATTAACTTAGCTGATCTTAGTCTCCAAATTCTATGATTTCTGGGTGAGCAACAATTAAAATACCAATTGTGGAGGCCTATAGGTGGCATGGTGATTAGGGTGCTGGATTTCCACATGGATGACATGGCTGACCACAGTTCAAACTGCCGACCTGGCAGCTTAAAAATCATGTGAGATGTATGTGTATGTGTGTCGAAATCCCTAGAGGAGAATGGATGAGAAGGGATTAAAGTGTGGTCATCTCCCTTAGGGGGTTATTTCTTTTTTCCTCTCTCTGATAAGTACACATGCCCTATGACAAAAAACAAACAAACAAAAACAAAACAAAGCAAAAAAAACTAACAACAACAAAAACAAATCCCAATTCTGTGTACATAGTTCAGAAATCAGCCACAATTTGGGCATTTTATGTACAGATTTTAGCACTTCCCTTCTTTCTTTCTCCTTTTCAGGATATCCTTCATTTTCCCATTTCTATGCTCACACCAAAATCTGTCCTTTGGCTCCTTTGGTCAGAAAGATTACAGGCTTTTCTTCTAAGTTTCAGCCACCTACTTGGAATTGATAGGAATCTGCCCTCAGGCGAAATATGTAAGTACACTTTTAAAAATAAAACAAATATAAAGAGTGAAAAACTCATTCAATGCCCTTCTACTCTCCTTCAGGGGTATTTTCATCTCCCATTTCTGCCTGCTTTTAATTGTTCTTTGGTATCTTTCAAATAGTTTTCTTT
Source organism: Tupaia belangeri chinensis (assembly GCF_000334495.1). NCBI lineage: Eukaryota > Metazoa > Chordata > Mammalia > Scandentia > Tupaiidae > Tupaia > Tupaia belangeri. Next base: position 660,870 of record NW_006198462.1, on the reverse strand, counting down.
TTCTTTTAAATATACTTTGTTCGAAGTTTTTAGCCACTATCATGGAAGATGGCTGGTGTAGGAGATATTCCTCCATTACTAACAGCCAAAGATCTACTTTCATTTCTGTTGTTAGCTTTTCTAACAATTCTCATGTAAATTAATGCCATTATTCTGCTTAATTTATTTGAGTTTGTATGCATCCCCTTTTCAAGGTTTATTTCTATATAATTAAAAACATGAAGAGATCAGAGTATTTAGAAAAAAAAAAATCATATAGGATCTGAAAGTTTACTTTGCCCTTTCAAGGATTACTGGCTGTGGTTTGCATCCCAGTTCTGGCACTTGCAAGTCACTTAGTCCCTTAACTTGTCCAGGACAAAGTTTTATATAATTATATGACTCTAAGGCTTCTCCCAACATTAATCTTCCATTATTCATTAATCTTCCATTATTTTTTATTTACCTTACAATCATAGGACAAAACTATATTTTATGAATGTAAAATCTTACCTAGATAGTTTTATAATATACTTTAGCAAACATTTTTCTTAAAAGATCTCATGGCAAAAACCTTAGCCTTTGTGGACCATGTTGCAACTACTCAACTCTACTATTGTAGCATGCTTGTGTCTATAGAAAAAATTATAAATGAATGGTCAAGGCTGTGTTCCAATAAAAATTTCTTTACAAAAAGAGGCAATAGGCTAGATTTGGCCAGTGAGCCAAGCTTTGTTGACCTCTGATGTATTAGTGAGTATGCTGGGTTTTCTTGTTTTATTATTTTTTTCTTTTTTCTGCATTTTTCTATGACTAATAGGATTAATTTAAGATGAAAAGAGATTAGATATTCTCAAATGTTCCTTTTTGTTGACATATAATGAGTGTACGTAATCATAGGGTACAATGTTATTTTTCAGTATAGGAGTACAATGTCTAATGATTTAATTAGTGATTAACACATTCATCATCTCTTTTTAAATTTTATTTATTTTTTTCACTTTCTTTTTTTTACACTTTTTGTTTCATTTTCTTTTACACATTCAATCACATTATTTAGCTTACAAAGTGAGTATTTCAAAATGTTAACATTTCTCCCTAGTCCAATTGATAAAACTATAAAATATCTTCAACAGATAATACCACATTTCTTTGTTACATTAATGCTTTGCCTCCCTATTTTTTTTCTAAATGTCCTTCCTCAGACCCTACTCTTTCACACACACTGTATCTGGTATTTACACCCATTTACTGTGTTTCTGTATCCTTTAGTCAATCCATTTCAGTCAAAGAGTGCAGACACTTGGTATATATTAAGTGGGGACATACGATGTCTCTCCTTCACAGCCTGGCTTGCTTTTCACTCAGCAATAAATCGGCCATATTCTTCTACTTTCTGTCAAAAGCCAGGGTTTTGTTGTTGTTGTTTATATCATCTCAACTATTTGTCATCATTTTGTGTTGAAAACATTCAAAAATTGTTTTTTATTTTTAGCTTCTCTGAGATATGCAGTAAATCGTTAACTGTAGTCACCCTACCTGTACTTTATAATTCCAGAATTTATTTCTCTCATCTAACTGTAATTTTGTATCTGTTAAGCAACATCTCTTTATTCTCAACTTTCCCTCCCCTTCTCAGCCTCTAGTAGTCACTTTTTTACTCTCTACTTCCATCAAGTCTTTAGTTTCTGCATGTGAGTGAGAACATGTGGCATTTCTCTTTCTGTGCTTGGCTTATTTCACCTAACATAATGTCTTCAAGTTCACTCATGTTGATTCAAATGACTGGATTTTTTTCTTTTAATGGCCCTTGTGTGTATTATATATGTAAAATGCACATGCACATATATATGTGTGAGAACATGTATATTTGTATACATAATAGACACCCACCACCTTTCCTTTACTCATTTGTCTGTGGATTGGTGCTGGGGTTGATTCCATATCTTGGCTATTGTGAATAGTGCTGTGATATCTAATGTCTCTTGAATAAAATGATTTCATCTTTCAAGCTTATTAAAATCTACATATTAATCATAAAGGTTTTTATGGATTTTCACTACATTGTGACTTCTTTCAATCACTTAGTTGTTTTAAAATGAAAAGAAAGTCAATTTATTTTTCTTTGACATCAAGGCAGATCAGTCCTTTAGCTAAGAGTAATTGTTAGAAAAGAGTTCCTTTGTGTAGATAGTTTAGTAGAATTCACACATAAGATAGATACTGAAGAAATCACTTGCAATTATAAAACACAATGGTCTGTGATACTCACGAATTTGAAAGTTTTATTTAAAAATGTAACAATTTCACCTACCTGTTCTAATATGTCTTCCCTTTCCCAAACCTGGCAAAACAAAACAAACTATAGATAGATAGATAGATAGATAGATAGATAGATAGATAGATAGATAGATGATAGCAAGCTTTTTACTTTTATTGTATACTTATGTAAAAGATCATCAAAGATTCTAAGTGTATAAAACAAAATTGCTATATAAAAAGAAAAAATATAGAGAAATCTAACTTAAAAGAAGCTATCCCTTCACTCTGTAATTTAAATTCCTCCACAGGTTTAAATACCATAGCTATGAACCTTCTAATTTTAAAAATTATTGGCATATGTGTTTCTCCAGCTGAGATGTCCTGCCAATATCTGGAGAATAAGAGAGTAAGGTACAGAGGGTAAAATAAGATTTTCATACTTTTGGTCTTATCCTTATTTATCTACCTATTTGAATCTCTCATAACTGCCTAGTTTACATCCTTCACCTGGACTGTGTTTCCATCTCATACTCCATTTATTCCTATGATTGCATGTGCTGTTTCCTCTTGCTTAGAATACACTCCAGCTCTCTGTATACTACATTTTCTATAAGACCCAGGGTGCTCACATCCTTCTATGTCCACGTCAACCAACTCATAAATCCACTTTGTTAAAAAATTGTAAAAGTTATGCTTATTTTTCCAAACATAAGCCTTATTAACTAAAAAATTCCATAGGACCCGCATGACAACAGTTGTATAATATTCTTTGATTGAGAAAATAGTGATATTCATTGATAACTGAATTCATGGAGCCCCATAAAATATTGCTGCCACCATATAGAGTCTTGGTAAGTAGTACATTTATTTTCTAGTGTTTTTCTCTGAAGATATGATTTCTCAATTAGGTATTACTTGTACAAAAATAATAACTATTTTGAACTACTTTATAACCTATATTCCCAGTATGGTATATATTTACTACTCACTGATGAAGGAAATGAAATAATTTAATTCGATTGAATTTTTGGTGTCTGTCATTATTAAGAGTAAAATAAAGACATTATTTGTGTGTGTGCACAACTGTGTGAGCATGTATGTGTGTATGTGCGTGTGTGCTAAATATTTTAAATTGCCAGAGGGGACATAAATCACCACAGGGAGAGAAAGAGAGAGAGAAAGCACTCCCAAGGGTAGTGGTCATGCTGCAATTCCTTTTCCTCCATTTCTTCATTTTGTAGGGATTTTAGGCACACACACTCTCTCTCTCTCTCTCTCTCTCTCTCTCTCTCTCTCTCTCTCTCTCACACACACCACACACACACACACACACACACACACACACACACACACCTGGCATATTTTTCAAGCTGTCAGGGCTGGGGTTTAAACTGCAACTGGCCACCTGGGATCCAGCTCTCTGGGCCATTAGGCTACAGGGCTGGCTTTTGTGTGAATGCTAAATAGAATCAACTAGTAATGTTATATAGACCAAAATACTTTGTAAAAGTTAAAATAACAGGTAACTACACACTTCAGGAAAAGAATTCCTTGACACAGCACCAGAACAATGAACTCCTGTCAGTGCTTTTCAAAATTTAAGGCACGTAAGAATCACTTGGAGATTTCATTAAAATGCATAATCTGATTCAGTCACTATGGAGTGGGACCAAAAAATGCTCAGATGATGAAATGATGTTGGCTTATGGACCACACATTGAGTACCAAAGCTGTAGTTACCTAGATTTGATTAGCTTCATTTCCACAGTATCTAAATAGAGTTCTTTATTGAGACATTAAGGGGGCGGGGGAGTGACAAGAAGCTGTAGCAATATAGATTTAGGTGGCAGTGCTTTTGGTAATAATAGCAAGATATCCAAGCGATGTCTCCTAACAGCTGAGTTTATGTCCTAGCCCTCCTCAGCATTTTGTATTGTGTTGTCCTTTTCTGTCCAGACTTTTGGAAGCTTTTTTTAAAAATTATTTTCATTTGAGTTTTATTTTGTTCTCTTTGACTATAGGAACACACAAATTGTGGGCACATTAGTCCATTAATTACTGTTATAAGACAAGGCCTTGCTATATATACCTTTGTTTAGCTAGTAACTATTGCCCTTGTAGTTACTATCCTGCCTTTTATTTCTTCCTCTTTCTCATTGTAGTAGCAGATTCCAAGTAACAACATAAATATTATATTTTAGCAGGTAACATCACTTTTCACTAAATAGGAAATTACTCCTCTTCTCTCTCTTTGTGAAAAGGAGGGATACTATATTTGCTCTATAATGTGGGACAGGAGAGCTTAGCTTCTGAAGTGCAGTTTGGAAATTCATCACTCCTGAAAACCCAAGTACATGATTCTCACATTGGCTTTCCTCATTTCCACTTTAAAATATTCCCGTGGAACCAAATGCCACCAAGGAGAGCAGCTGTTTGTGGGAAACTGGCACAGGAAAACAATGATCTCATCTTGGGCTTCTAAATGAGGTACGGATGTGTCTCTGGTTTAACTCTGTATTGATTGGATATTTCTTTAGCATCTTTTCTATCTATGTTCACATTTAGACTACTCCTATCACACAGCATATGAGCAGTTGGCAAGGAGAGGAGGCATCTTTCTTTGTGTGTTTTCACACAACACACTGTGAGCCCCTCTGACTATGTTTGTGTTGAAGTTTTCTGCTAATTGTAAATTTCCCTCCAAATATACCATGCCATGCCATATTGTACCATACCATACCAAGAACAGGAAAATGTTTGTATTTACCTTGGGTATGTAACTCATGGGTTGCATAGTTTTTGGTCAAGAAAAAAATATCACGTGAACTACCATTATCTTAGTCATCTGCATATTTTAGAAACCTTTAAAAAGTAATCAGAATCACTTCTTGGCCTTTGGCTAAGATCAAGTTTAGTAAAATGTAACCAAGAACACTCTTTAGTCTTGGGGGACATTTTTCTCCCCACAGGAAAAGGACATGCAATTCTAATAAGACAAACTCCTCCAGGAATTAACACCACACTTTGACCACTCATACTTGAACTTTCTCTCTGATGTTTTTTTCTACCACTAGCCAACCTTTTAATATTGATTAACCTAGGACTCTGTCTTTAACTTTATTTTTCTCTCTTTCTGAATATCCCTACCCAAGCTCATTTGGTCATTATTGAAGTGCTATAGTAATGAATCCTATTTCTCTAGTCTACATCTCCTACCTAAGTCTTAGTCTGGTCTATCATATCGTCTACTAGACAACTATCCTGAATATAGCATACACACCACAAATAAGCCAAGTTCAGAGTTTATCAACCAAGCCCTCTTCCAATCTCCAAGATAACTAGTAATATCAACTCCTTCCTGACTGTATTCCAGGAATTGTCCCAAACAGTGATGTCAATCACTTCTGATATCCAACTCATCAAACCTTATTGATTAGATACCTAAATATTTCTAAATTTGTCCTTTTTAGTTATACTCACTATAAGTGCTTTAATCTAAACATTCATAATTTTCCCCTGACCTTTTGCAGTCTCCTCCTTACTGTTCTTCCTACCTTCAGAATTAACACTCTCTGATTCATCTTCCATGCTATTTCTAGAGTGATCTTTCTAAAGCACAACTCTAATTTTGTAACTGTCTAGCTTTAAATCATTGAAATGGCTTTTAGCTAACTACATGGTAGCATTCAAGTAAATGGCTTAGCATTTGGTCTCTGGCTTCTTCTTTAGCTTTATTTCCTGTTTCTTTTCTATTTGTATTTTCCCCTTTATTTACAGCATTTCTTTTTTACTTCCCCAATCCTGTGTATGACCTATTTTATCTTTAATTCTCCCTGAGTCACTTGAGAAATACTATTCATACATCAGTAGTGGAAGAGCTCTCTTCCTGTTCACATTATCCTTTCCATGTAGTTTTATTATCCTTTCACACTGCTGTGAGAATTAGCTACTGTTTTCCACACACAGCCATGAGTATTTGGCCTCACACACTGCCTGCTCCACAAATAGCTCAATGTTACTCATGTGATTGTTTGCTCAGTCCATTTAACAATGTACTTTCTATACCACATTTAATGCATTTTGCCATACTTGGTAAAAATTAGGCTCATTTTAATGTATGTATATATCTAAGCAGTTTCTTTTTTTTTTCTTTTTCTAACAGTTATTACATTAATTTTTATAAAGATATTAAATAAATTATAATAGAAAATACAGTATTTTATTAGTTTATATTTAGAAAGTAGAACTTTCATTTTATTCCAGTATTTTCTTCAGAGGTAGGCTTTATTTTAATTTCAATGAGTTCTTCTACTGGAGCCTGAACACTTTCAGTCAAATCAAATGTGAAAAGAGCTGAATGGAGGACCTTGAGATGCATTTCAGGAGGCATATTAGGGATCTCTTCTACAGTTACAGAACAGTGATCTTTAGACTGTTGGACTGCTTGGCTATTTTCTTTGCTGTTTTTAATTTCTGCTTCATAATGTGCTTTTGACATATTTACTCCTGTATGGAGAAACTTTAAGAAATTATTTTCAATCTTTCTGAGTTCTGTCCATAATCCAGTTTGATTGTCATTTTCATTATCCTTGATAACCAAATACCTCAATAAATTTAATGAAGCCATAATCCTATCTGAGTTCTGCAATAAATCTGTTTCAGCACCCTCCGGGAAAAAGAGTACTAAATCTAAAAAAAAGGGAAATCAGCTGTGGTCCTGTAAACCATTTGTTGTTATGTGTTCTCTTTAAAGACACATCAATCTGATTTTTGATGTTTTGAATAATAAAGGCCTCCACACCTGAGTGATTACTTGTATTCAATAAGCACCTAAATAATGTGTATTTGCCTTGTGAATCCAACTTGTTAATATATAGCTGAAGCATAGCTAAACCCTTTTTCCTCAAAGTCTCATCATTACTTTGACGAAACCTTGAGGTACAGTAGGAAAACTCTTGATTTCTAAGTACTGATAAGGTAGACTGCTGTCTTCTAGTCTTAATAAACCATTCTCCAGCAGATCCAATCCTTTGGAGAAATAGACTCTTCTATTCTTTGCAAAAAGACTTCTATATGCCCCATATTTAACTGTAACAAATACAATGGGCTTAAAACCATTGAAGCTGATCCATGCTAATGCCCTGTATGAACACTATGCCAGAGAAGCCATAGAGTCTGCTAATTGTTTGTCTTCTTCTTCTTCTTCAAATTCTAGGTAATCCCAAATCCTCTTTTTCCTTCCATGATTAAAAATCATTTTGGGGATAGAGTACCCAATAGCTGATTAAAAAAACCTATTATTTCAGATGCAAAACACCTTAAAGAATCGTTTCCAGCTTCTTCAGACTGTTCAAGAAATTGTGCTGTCAGCAAAGGGCATTTCAAGCTTTTCAAACAAAATTTTAGTAATTCATCCTTTAACTTTTCATTGTCTTTTATTAGTGACTTTTCTTTGTCATCAATGACTTCTTCCACAAATGGTTGAGTAAATTCTATTAAGGCTTTGCAACACTGACAAAGGCCATAATCATCTGTTTGTATCTGCTCCTTTGAGTATGGAACAGGAAGTAGAGATAGCTGACTCCAAAGGGTAGACAGTGCTAACCCAACTGAATATGCCTTGTTAGGAAGTTTCTGATTCACTGTTTGCAATGGCTGAAGTAGAAGAAGTATAACCCGGGATATCTGTTTTCCAGAAGGCTCTTCAATCAGCTCAAGCAAACCCAACAATAATTCCTTTGGTTTACATAACTTTACCAAAAAATCAAGCATCAACAAATAATCTTTCCGTTTATCATCTTCTTTATCATTCTGTAAAAGGTATCGAACAACAGGACTAACAAGATTCCAGCCCATACCCTCAATGATGACCTTATTATTTTCATTTTGAATAACTTCTAACAGCTGGTCTACGTGTCCTTCTTCTATGCATCTTTGGCCTCGTTTCAATGCGACCAGACCTCGTCGTTTTCAGCCTCCAGCGCCTCCTCCTGCTCGCAGGGTTCCTATAGGCCGCTCCTCTAAGCAGTTTCTGAATAAGGATCCATAGCAGACATTTTTCCCAGATATAAATATCAGGAATGGTTGTGTATGTCCTACATATTGATTTGTTCATGAATTTATAAACAACTGTTTATAATACTCTGAATTGTAAAACTGATTGTATTTCCCTCTTTGATTTGCACTGAAGGAAATTCATGGTCCGATGTGTGCCTCCAATCCTTTCTACCTAACAACTCTAGGTCAGTCCCCATCATGTTCTTGCTCCATGATGGAGTCTCTGTTTAGTCGTCTTGTTACCCTCTCCTCCTTTTTAATTTGTTAGCAGGTATATGTACTTGGTGAAGAGAAAGAAACAGAGAAAAAGAAAGTGAAAGAACAACCCCCCCCCCCAGGAAATGGTTATGCCACAATCCCTTCTACACTCTCTTTTTAGGATTTTGGGAATATACACATGCACCCGGTGTGTATATTCAAGCTGCTGGGTCTGGGACCCAACTGCACAGTTAGCCTTTGGGATACAGTCACCTTAACCACCATGCCGCTGATTGATTCATTGCTCCTTTCCAGCATCTACTGAGAGCTTTCAGAAATCCAATAATGCCTTCACTGCTTGTAGTCTCTTTCATTAGCCTTCCTTTTCAACAGGCTGAAGTCTTTACCAGGGCTTAAAAGCCCTAGTTTACCTGCCCAGCCGGCACTTAGCCCTGTCTCTTAGAGCATCTCTGCATTCGTCTGCTATTGCCTTTTCCCAACATGTACTGCACTAGGCTATTTGCTCTTGGAGAGCAGGAGCCATAACTCATAGTACTACTCCCAGGAACTAGCATGAAGCCAATAACATGGCAGTCAGGTTGGAAAATTAAGGATGCTTAGCTGAACTCAAATATCAGAAAAACAATGAGCAATATTTTAGTATAAGTAGGTACCAGGTATTACATGAAACATATTTATATTAAAACTGTACTCATTGTTTTCTTGAAATTCAATCTTAATTGGGTGCTCTGTATTTTTGTTTGTTAAATGCTGGTATCTACCAGTTTGGTGTCCAAGAAATGCTTTATAAAAAAGAAAATGCTTATGAAAAACAGAATTCTGGTGAAGGGCAAACCTCAAAAATCTAAAATTATCATTAATTTAGTTTTCATTAAAAAACTGGTTGTGAACTGGTTATTAGGCTGCTTATTTATTATTTTCAAAGAGACAAGCAGAAATATTGTACATTGCATAGATATTGCTGTAGGCGTCAGTCTTTTAAAAATGTGATCTCTCGATACAAGTAGTCGCTACATTTTTAAAGTATAGTTTGAAACTGCTTACACACATAAAGGACAGAAGTTTTCAATTTTGTCCCAATTATATATTACAACTCTGTTCACTTTGTAACTTTAATCGGGTGGTAGAAAAGTTGCTCTTATATAGAAAACCCCACTTTCTGAAGCAGGTTCTAGGAATGATTAAGCTCCTGCATGCTAGAGAATAGACTGTGTTCTAAGGATTAAAGGCGATGCCATTGCTGTATGGCTTCTGACCCCTGTGATAAATTTGTCCTATCTTCTGGAGTCTGGAATCAAATAATCGATGCCCTTAAGAGAGGATATAGCCATAAAATAAGGGCAAGGATTTCAGGCAAGAAGTAATGTGAATTTAGTCTACTCAATGGGACAGGAACTTTATCATCCCCTTCAGTAAGTTAATGGAGATGTAAATGTCAGTTTCCCAGCAAAAATGTGTTGGTGTCACTCTGGATTGTAAAAAAAAAGAAGTCCATTGATCATTGCTCTGCTAGGTTTATGAGTTTCAGTGTAATACAAAATGAAAACTTTGATCTTAGGTATTAGGTATCTTAGCTTAGTCACTAGTTAAATATGTGTGGTGGCTTATATTTCCCAAATATTACTATAATAGAAACTGCAATTCGACATTTTCTTTTGTGATGTTAATTTGCCATATACCCAAGATAAGGTGGAGTCTGTATCTGTAGCTCCTGAATCTGGGCAGATCCTGGAACTGCTTTGACGCTAGAAATGGTGAAGCTATGCCAGGTTCAAGTATTGCCTTAACTAGCTCGACAACCCTAACTTCTATTTTATGGATGCCAGTGGATTGGAGATACTCCAAGATCACCATACTGTGAGAAGACCAAGTCATTTATACAGGCCATGAGCCATGAAACCCTATGCGGCATATGAGAGAGGTCAAGGAGACCAAGGTACAGACACGAAATGAAGAAAGGGACTTACTGAAAGGGACTCCTTCAGCCCCCAGGATCCAGCTGAAACAACATTCTCAGGGAAAAAACACCAAACCAAACTCTTCTGGATTTCCTGACCCCAAAATAAAACAAAACTATTTTTTCAAGTCACCTGCTTAGGGTTAGTTTTTTACATGGTAATATTACAGATTATGAAAACAACATGTAATCTTGGTAATTTATTTACTTCTTCTGAATATCAACTCTGTTGTCACTAACAACATTATTGTTATATTAAGTCTTAAAAGAAAAAAATTATTATGTAGAGTACTATTTGTAGATGTACATTTGTGGTTATAAGTTGCTGGGGTTTTGAATTTTGAGTTTAAGTTCTTATTGTATCAATCAATCATCAATTGTGTGATATTGGCAATCACATAATTTCTCTAGGACTCAATATACTCGGAAAAATGAGGAGACTATAGTGTCTATTTACTGGATTGTGATGAAAATTTAATGAGAAAATATATAAATATGTATATATGTGTATATATACATATATATATATAAGACATACTTAACACAGTTCTCAATACATTAGTGATTCTTTTTGTAGTCGGAGACATAATTTGTGAAATAATTCTATCAAATTTCAAACACTATAAGTCAAAAGCCACTTGTCAAAATAATAGCTGAATTTATATTGAATCATTTTATGTTTTTCTGTGATCTATTTTTAAAAATACATTTTAGATAGAATTGTAAATTATGAATGCATATCTTGATACCTAAAATGTTAGCACTCAATATTTAAATATTCCTTATATTTGTAGATCACTGTACACATTTTTAAGATATTCTCACTTTTATTACTCAGTTTGACCTCACGACTGCCAGTGGAATGTCAGGGAAGTGTGCTCGCACAATTTACAAATGACAAAACTATAATGTCGGTAAGAACCTGTGACTTAAAAATAGGGGAGGTAGATTAAAACACGTGTTCTCATTCTGTTTTCTTCATTTTTGCTCATTACAAGGTAACAAAAACTTTATTTTCTACTAATGAAATTTCTACCTATTCTGGGTCAATTTGAAATGCTATTTTGTTATTACATTCTCCTCAATGTCCCCAATTAAAAAGAGTTTAACTTCCCCATCCTGAACTCCTGCACTTTTCTGGTTATGTATTCTTACACACCCACGACATTTGGCATTGTGTGGTAGAATACATGTGTAACTCTGTGTTAACAAATACCTGGGAGAAGTGCCACAGAGAGTGGAGTCAGACACCTCTCCCTTCCAAGCTGTGCACTGTAGGAACACAGGAGTTATGTCTGTTTCTTTCCAGACACTCACCTGGCACCAACACAGTGCAGGTACCCAATGGATATGCACAGGAAGATTAAAAGAAGGTGTGAATGTGCAGCAGAGCATAAGACTTCCATTCTAAGCTTAGAAATACAAAAGTGAGTTCTAAGAAAGAGGTAGTCAGGGAGTCTGTACATAAAAATCTTGAACATCTCTGAAGTATGAGCCAATGGTCAAGGTTAAGGAATAAAAGCCAGCCCAGATTGATACTAAACCAGCTAGAGGCTTTGTGAGCGTGGGCAGTTCTGTGACCTGTCAAGTACAAAAACTGCTAGACCTAGGAATCAGAAAAAGGTTTTGAGGAGTATGAACATGATGCCCAACCTGGTGTGGGAAGAAAAATATCTAGAACTAGTACCATCCTGGGGATTTAGTTCAGAGGCTAGATGGATCTTGACATAGAAAACCTACTTCCACAGGAGTCCTCCCATAGGCCAACATTGTAATCTTGTGCTCATTACCTAGTTTATGACTGAGGATGGAGAGTACCTAAATTCTCTAGTTTTAGTAATGTCTTCCTTTGATTACACTCTCAATGATTGAATGAATAAGTGAATTATGGAAAATATTTTGGGACATTAATTATTTTTACTATAGGAACCTTGACAAAATTAATTGAAGGGTGGGTGTTATGAATCTTGACCAGTAGGAAGAGTTTTTAGGCTGTACAACTGCAATGTTAGCTACAGTGACTTAATAGCTACCTACTTCTTAAAAGAAGAGTGAAAACAAACCTCTGGTGGAGAAATAAGAAGTACCATATGAAAATTCATGATGAATTTTAAATGTCCCTAATTCAGACAAAAATTATACATATGGAATTGAAACTAAATAAATAACTTTATAATATAGATGCTAATGGCTGCATTTTAATTATAACAAAAGGAATAGAATAATGTAAACATGCAAAAATACCAATTTGTTACATATATTGTGGTATATGTAAATGACTAAATATGATGCAGCCAAAAATATGATGTTATTAAATATATTTGACTGAGAGATGATAATCACTTATTGTAGAATGACTAAAGGGTTATTATATTATTTTCAAATAAACTGAAAATGTCTCAGAAATCTATTATAAAATGCAATCAGTTATCTCTGATCACAGTTTTATACATAGATTTTATTCTTTCTTTTTCAGTCTGTATCTTCTAATTTTTCTACATTGAACACATAATTCTTATGTAATAAAAAATGGTCAAAGTTAAAAACAAAACAAAGTGTACTTGGATTCTGCTTATATTGCAGGATTCAAGATAAGATATGCTTTTGTTCCCAGAATTATGAGAGCAAAGCAACATTAAAAATTAACCTTTAAAAACAATGTAGAAGCACAAACCAATTTGGGCATTTGCTGTAATGCAGCACTTATTTGCATGACAATGGGCTTGAATTACAAATAAAATTTTATTTAATGAGTATGACTCTTCTGTATCCATTCACTTCATGGTATTATAAAAGAATTTTATCGGAAACAAATGCATGGTTTAGAGGGAACTGATATAAAAAGGAATGTAAGTACTTAAAAAAACAAAAAACCACATTCTTTCTCAGAGTTCAGGAATGTTATCAGTTAAATTGGGTGAAGGGACTGGAATTGACATTGTCAGACAGAATTGTGAGCTTAATATTTTGTAAACATTGCCTAATGTGATTCATATAATAACTTTATGAGGTAGTTTTTCTTACTTTGCTAATGAAGAGGACAAAGCTCAGAGAGATTGGTTGATTAGAGAAAAGTCACATAGACAGTGAATAGCAAAACCAGCAAGCAGACCTAATACCAAGTTTTGCTAAGCCTCTATGTGTAGCTGATTCTCTACTAAATATACTACCATAATGTTATATTCCACAACAAGAGATGAAATTCATCTACTGAAAATTCATCCTCTAGGCCCCAGTCTCAAGCGGTAGGGTGTCTCTTATATCCTTCTTTCTGTCTCTGTCTTCTCATATTTTGGTAATTTTTCTCTTTAAAAATATTTTTTAAGATAAAGTATTCTCTTATCTTTCAGATCCTCCTTTATCTTGCTAATAATCCCCCTTTCCCCTTTCCCATTTAGGAGAGGCAAGGGGCAGGCCTTCAGAAGAAGACTCCTCCATTGCAGCTGAGAACTAGTGCTTTCATGTGGTGCACTTGTGTGCTGTGCAGTTTTCATTTTTTGTTTTTTAAAATAAGTATTTTTTTTTCTTTTTTCTCTTGGTCTTTCTCTGTTTTCTTAACCTTTTTCTTTTACTCCATCACTTTGCTGCCCACCATCCAGACACTGAGTGTCTAGACAGGTCTAAATGAAACACAGCCAAGCATCTAAATACTATTAGGTTCAACATATTCTTTAATTCCCACTGAATCTGGGGCTCAAAGGGAGAAAAATAGAATGGCAAAGAGTTCACAGATCACCTCCTTCTGCACACATCTGATCATTCAGATTGAATTTCTAGAAATTAGAGGAAACGAATAACCATCAGATGACTAGAAGTCACCACAGAAGCACAAGAAATATGAGAAGCCAAGATAATACCTCTCCTCCAAACAAAATGAATAACTACTCTTCATCCACAGACATTACAATGGAACTCACAGAAATATCTGATAAAGAATTTAGAGTATTCATAGTGAAAAAGCTAACAGAGATGGAAGAGAAGAGAGACAATGAACTCTAGAAGAAAAGAGTCGATGAGTTTCAGGAAGTGAGGAAGTTCTAGCGAGAGCTGAAAGATGAAATACAATGGAACTGTTAGAGATGAAGGTTATAAAACAGGAAGTCAAAACCTCCCTTGAAAGTATTAAAAGCAGACTAGATCATATAGAAAATCGAATCTCAGATGTAGAAGACAGAATTGCTGGACTAGTAAATCCACCATGAAGACTGAGAAAATAACCCCAAAAATGAGAATAATATATGAAAAATATTAGATACCACTAAACAACTAAACATCCAGATAAGTGGTATCCCAAAAGAGACTAATAAGGGCATTGTTAACCTAGTCCATAAAATCCTGGAAGAAAACTTTCTGAACCTAAAGAGGCATTCAAAGATTCAGATCCAAGAAATACAAAGGACCCCAAATAGGATCAACCCAAGAAGATCTTCTCCAAGACACATTATAGCCAGATTGACCAAAACCATAGACAAAGACAGGATACTAAGATTGGCAAGAGAGAAATGTCAAGTTACCTACAAAGGATGTCCCATCAGGCTAACAGCTGACCTCTTTGCATATCTTGATACCTAAAATGTTAGCACTCAATATTTAAATATTCCTTATATTTGTAGATCACTGTACACATTTTTAAGATATTCTCACTTTTATTACTCAGTTTGACCTCACGACTGCCAGTGGAATGTCAGGGAAGTGTGCTCGCACAATTTACAAATGACAAAACTATAATGTCGGTAAGAACCTGTGACTTAAAAATAGGGGAGGTAGATTAAAACACGTGTTCTCATTCTGTTTTCTTCATTTTTGCTCATTACAAGGTAACAAAAACTTTATTTTCTACTAATGAAATTTCTACCTATTCTGGGTCAATTTGAAATGCTATTTTGTTATTACATTCTCCTCAATGTCCCCAATTAAAAAGAGTTTAACTTCCCCATCCTGAACTCCTGCACTTTTCTGGTTATGTATTCTTACACACCCACGACATTTGGCATTGTGTGGTAGAATACATGTGTAACTCTGTGTTAACAAATACCTGGGAGAAGTGCCACAGAGAGTGGAGTCAGACACCTCTCCCTTCCAAGCTGTGCACTGTAGGAACACAGGAGTTATGTCTGTTTCTTTCCAGACACTCACCTGGCACCAACACAGTGCAGGTACCCAATGGATATGCACAGGAAGATTAAAAGAAGGTGTGAATGTGCAGCAGAGCATAAGACTTCCATTCTAAGCTTAGAAATACAAAAGTGAGTTCTAAGAAAGAGGTAGTCAGGGAGTCTGTACATAAAAATCTTGAACATCTCTGAAGTATGAGCCAATGGTCAAGGTTAAGGAATAAAAGCCAGCCCAGATTGATACTAAACCAGCTAGAGGCTTTGTGAGCGTGGGCAGTTCTGTGACCTGTCAAGTACAAAAACTGCTAGACCTAGGAATCAGAAAAAGGTTTTGAGGAGTATGAACATGATGCCCAACCTGGTGTGGGAAGAAAAATATCTAGAACTAGTACCATCCTGGGGATTTAGTTCAGAGGCTAGATGGATCTTGACATAGAAAACCTACTTCCACAGGAGTCCTCCCATAGGCCAACATTGTAATCTTGTGCTCATTACCTAGTTTATGACTGAGGATGGAGAGTACCTAAATTCTCTAGTTTTAGTAATGTCTTCCTTTGATTACACTCTCAATGATTGAATGAATAAGTGAATTATGGAAAATATTTTGGGACATTAATTATTTTTACTATAGGAACCTTGACAAAATTAATTGAAGGGTGGGTGTTATGAATCTTGACCAGTAGGAAGAGTTTTTAGGCTGTACAACTGCAATGTTAGCTACAGTGACTTAATAGCTACCTACTTCTTAAAAGAAGAGTGAAAACAAACCTCTGGTGGAGAAATAAGAAGTACCATATGAAAATTCATGATGAATTTTAAATGTCCCTAATTCAGACAAAAATTATACATATGGAATTGAAACTAAATAAATAACTTTATAATATAGATGCTAATGGCTGCATTTTAATTATAACAAAAGGAATAGAATAATGTAAACATGCAAAAATACCAATTTGTTACATATATTGTGGTATATGTAAATGACTAAATATGATGCAGCCAAAAATATGATGTTATTAAATATATTTGACTGAGAGATGATAATCACTTATTGTAGAATGACTAAAGGGTTATTATATTATTTTCAAATAAACTGAAAATGTCTCAGAAATCTATTATAAAATGCAATCAGTTATCTCTGATCACAGTTTTATACATAGATTTTATTCTTTCTTTTTCAGTCTGTATCTTCTAATTTTTCTACATTGAACACATAATTCTTATGTAATAAAAAATGGTCAAAGTTAAAAACAAAACAAAGTGTACTTGGATTCTGCTTATATTGCAGGATTCAAGATAAGATATGCTTTTGTTCCCAGAATTATGAGAGCAAAGCAACATTAAAAATTAACCTTTAAAAACAATGTAGAAGCACAAACCAATTTGGGCATTTGCTGTAATGCAGCACTTATTTGCATGACAATGGGCTTGAATTACAAATAAAATTTTATTTAATGAGTATGACTCTTCTGTATCCATTCACTTCATGGTATTATAAAAGAATTTTATCGGAAACAAATGCATGGTTTAGAGGGAACTGATATAAAAAGGAATGTAAGTACTTAAAAAAACAAAAAACCACATTCTTTCTCAGAGTTCAGGAATGTTATCAGTTAAATTGGGTGAAGGGACTGGAATTGACATTGTCAGACAGAATTGTGAGCTTAATATTTTGTAAACATTGCCTAATGTGATTCATATAATAACTTTATGAGGTAGTTTTTCTTACTTTGCTAATGAAGAGGACAAAGCTCAGAGAGATTGGTTGATTAGAGAAAAGTCACATAGACAGTGAATAGCAAAACCAGCAAGCAGACCTAATACCAAGTTTTGCTAAGCCTCTATGTGTAGCTGATTCTCTACTAAATATACTACCATAATGTTATATTCCACAACAAGAGATGAAATTCATCTACTGAAAATTCATCCTCTAGGCCCCAGTCTCAAGCGGTAGGGTGTCTCTTATATCCTTCTTTCTGTCTCTGTCTTCTCATATTTTGGTAATTTTTCTCTTTAAAAATATTTTTTAAGATAAAGTATTCTCTTATCTTTCAGATCCTCCTTTATCTTGCTAATAATCCCCCTTTCCCCTTTCCCATTTAGGAGAGGCAAGGGGCAGGCCTTCAGAAGAAGACTCCTCCATTGCAGCTGAGAACTAGTGCTTTCATGTGGTGCACTTGTGTGCTGTGCAGTTTTCATTTTTTGTTTTTTAAAATAAGTATTTTTTTTTCTTTTTTCTCTTGGTCTTTCTCTGTTTTCTTAACCTTTTTCTTTTACTCCATCACTTTGCTGCCCACCATCCAGACACTGAGTGTCTAGACAGGTCTAAATGAAACACAGCCAAGCATCTAAATACTATTAGGTTCAACATATTCTTTAATTCCCACTGAATCTGGGGCTCAAAGGGAGAAAAATAGAATGGCAAAGAGTTCACAGATCACCTCCTTCTGCACACATCTGATCATTCAGATTGAATTTCTAGAAATTAGAGGAAACGAATAACCATCAGATGACTAGAAGTCACCACAGAAGCACAAGAAATATGAGAAGCCAAGATAATACCTCTCCTCCAAACAAAATGAATAACTACTCTTCATCCACAGACATTACAATGGAACTCACAGAAATATCTGATAAAGAATTTAGAGTATTCATAGTGAAAAAGCTAACAGAGATGGAAGAGAAGAGAGACAATGAACTCTAGAAGAAAAGAGTCGATGAGTTTCAGGAAGTGAGGAAGTTCTAGCGAGAGCTGAAAGATGAAATACAATGGAACTGTTAGAGATGAAGGTTATAAAACAGGAAGTCAAAACCTCCCTTGAAAGTATTAAAAGCAGACTAGATCATATAGAAAATCGAATCTCAGATGTAGAAGACAGAATTGCTGGACTAGTAAATCCACCATGAAGACTGAGAAAATAACCCCAAAAATGAGAATAATATATGAAAAATATTAGATACCACTAAACAACTAAACATCCAGATAAGTGGTATCCCAAAAGAGACTAATAAGGGCATTGTTAACCTAGTCCATAAAATCCTGGAAGAAAACTTTCTGAACCTAAAGAGGCATTCAAAGATTCAGATCCAAGAAATACAAAGGACCCCAAATAGGATCAACCCAAGAAGATCTTCTCCAAGACACATTATAGCCAGATTGACCAAAACCATAGACAAAGACAGGATACTAAGATTGGCAAGAGAGAAATGTCAAGTTACCTACAAAGGATGTCCCATCAGGCTAACAGCTGACCTCTTATCGGAAACAATGCAAGGAAGGAAAGAATGGGAAAATATACTGAAAGTCTTGAGTGAAAAACAAATTTCAACCATGAATACTATATTCAGCAAGATTACCCTTCATATGGGAAGAGAAGATGAGAACATTCTCAGATAAATGAAACCTGAAAACTTATTGACACCAGACCTGTTCTCTAAGAAGTTCTGAAGGGAGTGTTATACCAGGAAAACTAAAATCAGACACACAGAAATAAGAGTTCAAAAACAACTAAGAAAATGGCCAGCTTAATGTAGGGACAAGCCCAGAGTTGAACATTATCTTCCAGAATTTAAACAGGAAGATTAGACCACAACAAAAAAATAGATTAAGTACATGAGTCTAAAATGGTGAAATAGAATTTTATGACTTTTGAATTAAACATTATTGAACCTCCTCTATGCTTTGTTTTCCAGAGTTAAGGATTTTCGCCTTCTCTTGAGTTGTGGACAGGTCCCTGTACCTACTATTTGAACAGAATCCTAACCTGTTTCCTGACTTTAAGTCCTAAGCAAAGGTCTCTTAACATGTTTTGATTTTGATTTATTAAAGCTAAAACTGCCTTTCTTGAAATTAAAAAAATACATGTGAAAAATACCTATTTAATGGTCAAAATAAGCTATGTAGCCTCAGCTAGGTGCTATTTTATAGTATATTCATTCTACTTACAGAGCTTCGTGCCTAAAGTCAACATGTGTTCACAGATATGTTTATATCAGCTGAACTTGCTATTGAAAGTATTTAAGATATTTTGTGAATCAACGAAATGTGAAGAAAAAAATAAAAAAGGAATGGAAAGCAACTGCAGATAACAGTGTGGAAGGAGGATGGAAAATTGCAGAAGGTGAGAATTAGGGGGAGAATGTGTATACAAGAAACAAGAAATGGGAAATTATTTGTTGATGATAATATGGATGATTAAGTCACTATACAGTGTATTCTGGATGGGAAATCACATTTTGTATGCTCTGATGTTCAGTGAAAAAATGTAAAATAAATACATTTTTAAAATTATATTTCATTAAACGTAGTCTTTATTCTTACTTTTCTCCTAGGTCACACTAATAATGATGTAACATTAGAAAGAGTAACATAATACCAGCAGGTGGTGTGGAGGTTAAGGTGACTGGATCCCACATGATTGTGCAATTTGAGTCCAGGACCTGGAGACTTGAAAATCATGCCAGGTGCAGGTGTGTGAGAATAGAGGATAGGGATTGCAGTGTGGCAATCCCCTCAGGCAGTGATTTCTCACCTTCTCTTTGTCTCTGTCAGGCGAGCACACACACCTTCCAGCAAAACTAAAAATAAAAGAAAAAAAGCATTTAGAACACAAGAAAGGCAACAGGACTCAGATTTTATTTCTATGTTTTTTGGCAAAATTATTTTTAATATGAAATAAAACCTCATGCAAATACATTACATTAACAAATAACTTTTTTTTTCTTCTTAACATACATGTTTCCTCTGAAATAACAAAAATGTTTGGTTTGGAAGCCAGCAGCTGGCTTAGAGGTTAAGGTGCCGGACTACCACGTGGCTGACCAGTTTGAGTCCCAGACCTGGCACTTGTGAACTCAAGCCAGGTGTGTGTGTGTGTGTGTGTGTGTGTGTGTGTGTGTGTGTGTGCGCGCGCGCATGCCCCAAATCACAGGAGGAGAATGGAGGAGAAGGGATTCTGGCATGACCATACCCCTGGGGAGGGGGTGATTTTTCACTTCCCCTCGCATTGTCTCTCTCTCCTCTCTCTCGTGAGTGCACACATCCTGTGACAAAAGAAAAAAACAAACAAACTAAAAACAAAACAAAACAAAAAAGAATAAAAAGTTTGACTTGATTGCAACATATCTTAGAAAAACTGTCTTATTTTATATTAAAAAAACTAAAATGAAATAAGTATATGTTGCTGTATGGTATATACGTATGAGAATTAAAAGCTCATTCTCTTCTGGGGGTCAGCAGATGACACAGTGGTTATGTCACTGGATTCCCAAATGGCTGACCAAAGTTTGAATCCCAGACCTGGTGACTTCAAAGTCATACCAGGTGCATGTACTGGATGCCCAAGATCCTGAAAGGAGAATGGAGAAGAGCGGATGGCAGCATGGCCATCCCCTCTGAGGTGGGGTGACCTGCGGAGCGGGGAGGTGATTTCTCACTGTCCCTCTCACTGTCATTGTCTCTCTTTCTCTCTCTCCAGCATATACACACACCCTAAGGGAAAATCCTTTAAACAAATGAACATAAAAAAAATCTTCTGGGCCAGCCAGGTGGCATGGTGACTAAGATGGCTGGTTCTCACATGGCTGACTGTCGCAGTTCAAGTCCTGGACCAGACAGTTTAAAAAACATGCCAGGCACATGTGTGGCATACCCAAAATTCTGAGGTGAATGAAGGAGAAGGACTTGCAGTATGGCACTCTGCAGGGGGTGATTTCTCACTTTTCCTCTCTTTTTTTCAGTCTCTCTTTGGAGAGCAAATGCAGCCTATAGCAAAAATTGAAAAGAAAAAATAAAAAACTAACCAAACAGAGAAAACCCACATCTCCTAAATTACATTTGACATCTCTGGTCAGTGGGAGATAATAGCATCTAGGAAATAAACTGGGGATAAATTCAACATGACTCTGATATTTGTAGACTGTGAACTTTAGCATTGATAGGTGGGATTTTTCTCTGCCCCAGAGCTGCAGCTCCAACACAGAAAGGAGGAGCCACTGCACCAAGGATTCAGTGGCAAGGAATCCATAGTCCTGTGCTTCTACCACATGCTCCGATTACTTCACCACGTATCTTAGAGAGCTTTTTTTTGGGAGCTGTTTCACTCATGCTGACAAATAAAAGCAAAACAAAACAAAAAAACAACTAATGTTAAGTGTGGAGACTAAGGACTAAATGGCCTGGATTCAAATTCCTGGGTTTCATCACTTAGCCTGGAACTTTGGACAAATTGCTGAACCTCTCCATTCTTCAGTTTCCTTGCATGTAAGTTAGGGATGATAACTATATCTTTTCATAGGAGTTTTACAGTAATTAAACAATTTAATGTATAAACAAAGCAAAGAGAGTTATGTCTGGTACCTATGAAAGGCTTAACAAGATTATTTATTGTTATTATTATTACTATATACCCCTATGTATGAAAGTACCATAATTTATTAAGTCAGTTCCGCTTTGATAGATATTTAGGTTATTTCTAATCTTAAAACATACAATGTTCAGTGAAGACATATGAAGTCTCTTCGGATAAGTATCGCAGGATGCTAGAATGACATGCACAGATAAAAATAGAGAATGAGAAGCAAAATACTAATAATCGATATTTGTATAGCACTTCATGTTTTGAAATAATCTTGATCTGCATTAATCTCATTTGAAACTTAGAAAGGCACAGGAACTATTTCTACTTCCATCCATCTTTACCATCATTGCCACCCTTCCAAAGTTCTCTCAGGGATCCCTGGCATAACGATATGGCATGTAGCATGTAAAAAAAAAAAAAAAGAAAAAAAAAAGAAAAAAGATGTATTAAATGAATAAACAAATACACAAAGATTAAATAATATAAATAAATGAGGAAACAGAGAGAGGAAAGTGGTTAACTAACTATTAAGGTCTTCTGTTAAGAAGTGTTGAAACCAGATTTCAAGACTGCATCTTATGCCACCACCTGGTGCTCTTCCAACAATACTTCACTGCCTCTGTTAATAACCAGTGGTTAGAGCAACTAACACATAAAAGTCAACAGAGGGGTAAGTAAACCTTCCATCTCTCCTAGTTATTCTTGAGACCAATAGGATAATAATATCCATTTCCTTTAAAAGACACTTTTCCGGGAAACAGCAGTTGGCGTAATGGTTCACGTCCTGGACCTGGTGGCTTAAAACTCACGCCAGGTGCATGTGCATGCATGCCCAAGTTCCCGAGAGGAGAATGGAGAAGGGACTGTGGCGTGACCATCCCCCCTGGGGGGTGATTTCTCACTTTCTGTGTCTATGTCTCTGTCTGTCTGGCGAGTGCATGCACCCTATAGTGAAAACCTCTCCAAAAAAAACCCAAACAACCCCCCAAAAAAAGACACTTTTCCATGAATAAGTCTATATCTGTGTGTGTATTTCAAGGACAGCTCTTGTAATTTAGAAAGCTGCTTTACATTCACATAACTTGATTATGGGTTTTTTTTTCAGTCTTTAGGAGAGAAATTCTAATGTGGAGGGGAGGACAGATAATGAACAGATACTTTTATAATTAAGATAGGAAACATGGTTATCAAAGTAATTTCTGAACAGGTGGATTTGCAGAGCTTGTTAATTCATTTTTAAAAAGCTCTCAGAACTCAAGGACAAGCAATTGTGTCTTCTGAAATTTAATGAGAATACTGTCAGAGAAACCTGTGGAAGAATCAGAACAGGAGTGATAGCATAGCCTGGATCACTATGGTAGGACCATAGTATTGCTAATTATTTACTTCCAAACCCCCAGGCTTAAATGGGATTACTCACACCTGTTACCACCTGACCTCCTGAAGCTTTGCGCCCATATGAAAACAGGGGTGCTGAATGAAGTGGAAATTCTCTATGGTTTATCCACTCCAGTGAAATCTGTTAAGTGCTTCCCTCAAAAGATTTCCTTGATATGAACTGATTTCATACTCATTTCTCAAAGTGTGACTGATGGGAAACCTGTATCAGAGTCACCTGGAGTAATTCTTTAAAAGGCAAAACCTTGGGACCAGCAGATGGTGTAATGGCTTTGTAGCTGAACTCCCATGTAGTTCGAGTCCCAGAGTCCCAGACGAAGAGGCTTAAACTCATGCCAGGAATGTGTGCATGCATGCCCAAGATCCTGAGAAAAGAACAGAGGAGAAGGAATTGCAGCATGGCCATCCACCCCTGCCCCCAGGGGGTGATTTCTCGCTTTCTGTCTCTCCTTCCCTCTGGGAGTGCACAAGCTGTACAACAAAAATGTCTTTAAATTAAAAAAAAAAAAAAAAAAAAA
>NW_006198462.1:579574-636963 GCF_000334495.1 Tupaia belangeri chinensis | reverse complement strand
ATTTCTTAAAATAAAAAAAAAAAAAAAAAAAAAAGGCAAAGCCTTGGCCTCTATCTCATACCTATTGTAACCTAAATATCAGAGTGTGGAATTTGTGTGTATGTGTGTGTGGGTTTTTTTTTTTTTTTTGAGAGTTTTTTTCGCTATAGGGCACGTGCGCTCGCCAGACAGACAGAGAGAGACAGAGAGACAGAAAGTGAGAAATCACCCCCCAGGGTGGATGGTCACACCACAATCCCTTCTCCTCCATTCTCCTCTCGGGATCTTGGGCACGCAAGCACACGCACCCTGGAATTTGTGTTTTAATTAGCAGTTTGAGAGGTTGTTCTCCACACAAAAATTGGAGAACAAGAATCCAGAGATTTAGGCAAATTACTCCCCGTTATGACAAGTTAAAAAATGGATCCACTTTTCCAGGAACTTCTATTATCAACTCTGCAATTTGATTGCTAAATTTTGGAAAATTACAGGAAGTTGCTATTGCCTAGCAGAATTCTGTGTCCTTAATTAAAGTAATTCATGATCTCATTTCATTCCCCAAAGACCAGAATATAAAAGCCAGAATCAGTCTTAAAAAGGAAGTTAATTGGTTGCATTGTTATCTTTTTCAGCAGAGGACCAAGTATTTATTAAGTGGAATTTAGAATACTAGCAGCCATACAGAGGCAAAGTATCAGTCAAGGTCAATACTTACAACAGGTACAGGAATCAGTTGACAGATTTAAAATGCCTGTTAGACAATTCTGAATTTACTTTCAAGGCAATAAACAAAAGGTGAAATAATGGGTCATAAAAGATAAACTCCCATGAACTTCCTACAGACTTCTCTATAATCATCTGTTTTCCTTGTATTTCTCTCCAGGGCCTTTATTATCAACTAGCTAGTGAACTAAGCATAATAAATATGTTTAATTAAACAACCCTAACATCCACAATGGTTTATAACAAGAAAGATACAAATGTACTAAGTAGAACGGATCTGTTGATTGCTATGAGAGTACAATAAAGTAGGTGTTGGTTACAGCCACACATTCATGCAGAGACAAAGCTGTGAGTTTAAACCTGCCTAATCGGTGGTTAGAGGTGGTTAAAGGTGCAGGATTCCCACAAGTCTGACTCCGGTTTGAGTCCTGGGCTTGGTAGCTTGCTTTCTCACTTTCCTTTTCTTTCTCTCTGGTCAAATTAAAAAATAATAATAATAACAAATTGAATTAAATAAATAAATAACTCTTTAAGACAACCAAAAAAAAAAAAAAAGGCAAAAAACAACAACAAAAACAGCCTAATCGTCAGATCCCCCAGCTGTATTTAGCCATGTTTTTACATACCAAAGATCATGCTTTCCCTGTGCTTTTAGGTGTACTAGTGCTCAGCTTGCCACTCCCTAGATAGAGGGAGTATGGTTCTCTCAACTACAAATGTCCTATATTTGGAAATTTGAGCCCAAGCTTCCAATGAGATGTTTCCAGGCTCAGCATGGAGAGGTCCTGAGAGGAGGTGAGTGCCCATGGTACCTGTCTCTGCTTCTACATCAACCAAAACAGTCCTAAACTTTACCCACAAATATTTAAAGAAAGAGTCCTGCTGCTACCAAAAACTTGTCCCACAGAGTCTGACAGTGATGTGACAAACTAGAGAGCTCAACTTGCTTTTTCCTAACTGTCCTCTCCCAATTTATACGCAACTTCCTCGTCCTTTAAATGTGCTCCTCAGGCCTCAATCCTTTATCCTCTGCCATTCTATTTTTACCTCCTCTGCACAAGAGAGTTAATCTAGTCTGACAGCTTCACAATCATCTTCTCCCTATGGACAATCATTGCATCCACCTGCCATTTACAAGCATGTAATGAAACTGAAGCTTAGGGAAATTAGGTTATCTGCTCGAGGTCACTCATGTACCCTATAAGTGTCAAAACTGGATTCATCATTCCTAGGGCCCATGCTTTAACCCCTGTGCATCTTCTGCTCCAAGTCCTTTTTTGCCTCAGCCAAATTACATGGCCATCTATTTTTTTTTAATGAGAGAAATTGATATTTTATTAATTTTTATTTTAGATAGATTTATTTTATTTTATTAATTTACACTTTTTTGTTTACACTCATTCACTATACATCATTACAGCATACAAAAGGAGATTTCCCATCCAGAATACACTGTATATTGGCCATCTACTTTTTAAGATATCTACAATTGTGAATCTTGACATTATATCAACTTGAATATTTTACAAATGAATCGTTTTCCCCCAGAAAGAAAAAAATTCTCCCTTGATTTATTATTTTTATTTGTGGCATATTTTTTCCCAAACTTCCAAACAAACTCAACAGAATCAAATGCCCTAAATAAATACTACCCAGTATTATCCTGACATACTTTACACTTGTTTTTGTTTGTTTTATTGTTTGTTTTTAGTTTTAGTATAGGGTGCATGTGCTCTCTGGAGAGAGACAGAGCTATCAGTGAGAACTCACCCACCACCCAGGGGGGCATGACCACACCACATATCTCTTCTCCATTTTCCTCTCCAGATTTGGGAACACACACACATGCGCCTGGCATGTTTTTCTAGCCACTGGGTCTGAGACTCCAACCATGAAGTTGGCCATGTAGAATCCAGCCACCTCAATCACCATGCCACATGCTAGCCCATGCCTGCCTACTTTTATATCACATCACCAGCTTTCTTTGGACCCTATAATTTCTTGCCTAGACTATGCAGGGTCCTCTCCATGTTCCTGTACCTCCATGTAAGTGGCTCTCAGTTGGAAAATTTGCTTGAAATGCAGATTCCCGGGTCCTACAGAGGTGCTGATTTAGCAATTCTGACAGAGTGACTTGAGGAAATTCATTTGGAAAACATTGCTTTAGATTTTCCTCACAATAATCGAACCTATATGAAATCGATACAACTATTCTTATTTGTCCTGAAACAATTTTGAGTGGTATGCATTAAGAGAAGATAAGGGTCAGGGAAACTTCTTTTTTTTTTTTTGGAGAAGTTTTTGCTATAGGGCACGTGCCCTCGCCAGACAGACAGAGAGAGACAGAGAGACAGAAAGTGAGAAATCACCCCCCAGGGGGGATGGTCACGCCACAATCCCTTCTCCTCCATTCTCCTCTCGGGATCTTGGGCAGGACCGCACACCGCCCTGGCATGATTTTTAAGCCACCGGGTCCGGGACCCGAACCGCGGTCGACTACGTGGGAGACCAGCGACATAGCCATTACGCTAACTGCTGGTCCCTAGGGTCAGGGAAACTTAAAAATGATGCTTAAATTCATTAGAGGGAAAAAAAACTGGAACAGCTAACTAACTACTTTTATGGGCCAGGGTCAGGTATTGTAAATAAAACAATCGGTAAAGTATAAAACAAGTCTTCATATATAAATTACTCACATTAATGAAGATGGATGAATTGTTCAACAAATGGGATTGGTGAAATAGTTATTTATAAAAAAAAAAAAGTCCTAAAATCATACTCCAGAAAATTTCTGTATTGCTGAAATAGTTAAAATTAGAAGAAAAAGAAAGAGGGGAAAAAAAAACATGTAAAACCAAGGAAAATTACAGAAAGCATTTCTTTTGGCTTGTTAAAGAATCTTCTCCAAGAAAGATTTGTTAAAGAAATCACAAAGGAAATATCAATTTTGATTATATATTATTTTTAAATTATATTTTAAAACTTAAATATATTTAAATTATATTTAAATTTAAATATCAGTTTTGAATATATATTATTTTTAATTATATGTAAAATGTAAATGTATTTACATTACATTTAAATTTAAATTATATTTTTAAAAAATCAAAGCTATAAAGAAAATAAATGATAGACTGAAAGCATTTAGCACAAGAATGATACTCTTGTCTATGATGAGCATATGCCTGCTCATCCAAAACATGAAGCTTCTACTCTAGACAATGCAGTGATTGGTCTAGGTCTGTGGTTGTCAAAGAGCAGACGTTTCCAAATGTTATTATTATTATTTTTTTTTTGGAGTGGTTTCTGCTATTAGGCACTTCTGCTCGCCAGACAGGCAGAGAGAGACAGAGAGACAGAAAGCGAGAAATCACCCCCCAGGGGGGATGGACACGCGCCGCAATCCCTTCTCCTCTATTCTCCTCTCAGGATCTTGGGCACGCATGCACTCGCGCCCGGCGTGAGTTTTAAGCCACTGGGTCCTTGACGCGACTACATGCGAGTCCAGCAACATAGCCATTACACTAACTGCTGGTCCCTCCAAATGTTATTATTATTATTTTTTTTATTGCCAGAGGGCATGTGCACTCACTAGAGAGACAAAAAGAGAGAGAGGGAAAGACAGAATCAGAGACAGAGAGAAAACTCCCCCCACTGGGGTATGGTCATGCTGCAACCCTTTCTTTTCCATTTCTTCATCCCATCAAAATGTAGGCATGCATATATACACATCTGGAATGTTTTTCAAGGTCAGTCACATGAGATCCAGATTCTTATGCACACAGCTTAACCACTGCACCACAGATCTGGCCCTCCAAATGCATTTTATCAGGAGATTTTATGTTTCAAATAAAAAAAATGTAGATGCAACATCCATTTAGTAAGCACTGCAATGGTTGAGGGAGCGCAGGGGCTGTGAGTTGCCTGGACAGCACCACCTCTTCCCTGCAACACACAGTGGAATACTCTTCAGGGGCCCGGCAGTTCTGAGTATTCACTCATGGAAGCCTTTGGTGAAGCATCCACAGAAGCACCCCACTGCAAGCCACAAGCGTTATTTTCTTGTGAACCTGTGTGCCACCGACACCAGCACCTAGTCCCCGTACCTTGGTGTGACAACAAGAAACACTTCTGCAGCTGAGACATGGGATCAATTTTCACTTTGATGTCTTCCATTTCAAGATTTATAGAAAATGATTCTAACTTGCATGACATATTCATGGAAATAAGACTAGGAGGAATATAACCAAAATGTTAACAAGAATAGTTTTAATAGTCAACATTTTTAAATGGAAAATGAGATTTTTTTCAACAAAATACTATCTCAAAAACTCTTTGTTGTCACAGGGTACATTTCAGACTTCACAGCTAGGCATTTGAACTACCTATCACTGGTCTAACAACAGGATCGCAAACACTGCTCCATGTGGACACTGTCCCCTACATCAACCCACATACCTTAGTCTCTCTGTTGTTTACTGAGCACATGTTGTATATCTCTGCTTCTCAAAATGATTCACATCCTTCTTTTCTCACTATTCAGATTTTACTCACATTTCCATGTTCAGCCCAAGGTGAAGCATTTGGTGAGTTCTCCAGGGTACAACAATGTTTTCCTTTTTGAAATCGTAGCATTTGTTTTTGGACCAATTTTCTGGCAAATTGGACTTGCAATATCTCTAGTATTTTTGTTTACCTTTAATCATCTCTTTAAGAATCAGGAGTACATATCACTCTCAATTTATTGTCTTGTAATTCTATGTTCATAATGTACTCTAGAATGTGTTTTTATGGGGACCAGCAGTTGGTGTAATAGCTATCTCGCTGGACTCCCATGTAGTCAACCGCAGTTCGAGTCCCAGACTCGGTGGCTTAAACTCACGTTGGCCATGTGTGTGTGCATACCCAATATCCTGAGAAGAGAATGGAGGAGAAGGGATTGCAGTGTGGCCATCCCTCCTGGGGATTTCTCACTTTCTGTCTCTCTTTGTCTGGCTGGCAAGTGCATGTACCCTATAGCAAAAACCTCTCAAAAAAAAAAAAAAAAAAAAAAAAAAAAAAAAGGGTTTTTTTGAAAAAAGGAAAAAAAAAAAAAAAAAAAAAAATCATAACGTGTTTTTCTGAAAAAGTGCAGAAAAAAGATCAGGCCTTGATGTCAGACTGACCTTAGTGGGGCTTAGTTCAACTTCTGTAACTCAATTTTGTCATCTGTAAAATGGTGATAATACATGCTTCCTAGGATTAAATAAAATGTGAAATATTTCATGCACAAAAAGTTCAATAATTCATAACTGTTATTTATCAGTATCCTCATAATCACTATATCATGAGAAGGTCCTTCAGATATAGAAGATCAAATCTGTGCCAAAGTACACCCACATCATCACTTATTCACGAAATTTTGTTTCCATTTGTTTTTATTGCCAGAGGGCACATGCATTTGCCAGAAAGAGAGAAAGTACTCCCCATAGGGTGTGATCATGCCACAATCCCTTTTCTTCCTTCTCTCCATCCTGTCAGGATTTGGGGCACCCTTGTATATATACCCAGAGTAATTTCCAAGCTGCCAGTGCTGGGACATGAACTACATTTGGCCATGTGGGGTCTGATTCCACATGCACTGGCGCTAACCCCTGTCCTATAGGGCCAGTCTATAGGAAATGTTTATTATGTTGTCTGTTGCATGCCAGGCACCATGCTGTGGTGATCATGGTCGATGAGTCTTTGTCTTCATTGCATTTACAGTCTCATGGGAGTTGGTTTTTATCATAGCGTCACATCTTAAATCATCAGCACAATAAATGGCTTTTTCTAAGTATACTGGTGTTAGCTAAAAGTCACAGTTTTTTTGTTGTGAACAATAATGCTTCTATGATATTAATATAATAACTTTTAAGCGAAGTACAATATATTGTTATATCAATTCATTCATCTTCATACAGATAAACAAAATAGAAGAACAGTAACAACTTTGCATCTGTTATAATATACCATCGTAGTTGAACTCTGCATTTGACATGATTGGATGTCACTTTTGCTAGACCTCTCATGTGCATCACCTGAAGATGCAAATGCTGTGCTGCAACAACAGAAAAGAAGATGCCTGAAGTTCTCGAATCCTCTCCTAACACACACTCACACAGAGAGCCCCCCTCCTCCCCCCCTCCCCCACCACACACATACAAGTGTGCACACTCCCCTCCTGGGCTTATGGACTAACGGAGGGTCCACCAAGTGGCATGGTGGTTAAGGCTCTGGATCCCACATGGCCTGCTATGCAATTCGAGGCCTAGACCCAGAACTTTGAAAATCATGTCAGGCATGTATGCATGTGTGCTCAAAATCCCAGGAGGAGAAGAGATTGTGGCCCTGCCATCCCCCTGGGTGTAGGGTGCTCACTTTTCCTCTCTCTGTCTCTCTCTATCTCTTTCCAATGAGTGCATGTAGTCTATGGCAAAGCCTAAAATAAAGAAAATTGTAATGGTACTTGGGGTATCAGATCAACTGGCCCTATTCTAAAACTAGATGACTTCTTTTCCTCTTATTTCCAAAAACACATCTAGCTTTCTCCAAGACAGGCTGCTTAACTCTTCAACAGCTGTTGTTGAAATATCTTCTTACCATCAGCTGAATAAACATTTAAAATAATAATGAAAAGGACCAGCATGTGCACACATTGACTCCTTGTTAAACTAGTTCTCAGAACTCTGACCTATAAAGTTAGGGTTTAATTTCTCCCAGCACCTGTTAAAAATGCTGCTTGGGCAAGTGAGTCAGCTGGTAGCTTAGTATTTTCCCATATTAAAAAATTGTTGCAGATAGACTGGTATGTGCCCTTGTGTACATCCATGAAGGGTAAACACAGGAGTGAAATGAATATCTCAAGGAAAGGAATAGCAATTACCGCATGGGACTGAAATAAAGAAGAGAAATGCTTCACCCTGCCCCATATATTTAAAAAACAAAAAACAAAAAGAAAACTCTCATTTGGCCTAGTTCATTTTTCATGTAGTATATGATGTGATAAATTGATCCTCCTTGATGACACACTTGGAAGGACATTGGGTGGCTATGAATTTGATTTGGTGCTGTTTTGTTTTGGTTTTGTCTAGTTACTTGTGGTATGCAAACACATCTGAAGTTTTATACAGGAAAGTAGGGGAAAAGAGGGTCAGAAATTTTACTGGCATAGCCAAAATAATTTTTCTGGAGGAGAAAAGAGATAATAAGATAGCTTTTCTAGCAAGTGGAATCTTGGAGAAAAAGAGAAACATTAAGAGAGGACTTTTTAAAAGTTTTATTCAATGATAAGAGACGGACCTCTCCACTCTGTTGCTCCCTACAGAGAACTTCAGAGTTGTATTTGCATGTGTGAGAAGCAGGTTACAAGATGAGAGCTGAGTGAAAAAGGGCATGATAAGCAACTCAAGAATAGTATTGTTCAAAAGGAAGTCTGGCCATCTTTCCATTTAAATTTTCCATTTAATTTTTCTTTAGTGTAAAGAAACTGGAGTTTCTGAGAAAAAAAAATCTTGCGGTATATTGTGGCCTCAAACCAATTCTCTAAATGGTCATTCAAGTTTTATGTGGCTCTAATCCACTTTAAGGACATATTATCAAAGCAAATGGCACAATCATGATTTTATTGTTTTTATTTCTAAAGAATACTTTTTCATTTGTCAAAATTTAGAAAGTTACAGAATTGGTATACAGTTAAAACTTCCCAAGGGTAGCCAGTAATCTATATGAGAAATTTAGTGCTCAACAACTTAGACTTTTTTCTAAATATTTGTAAGTTTTGCTTGTTTGTTTTTTAAAAACAAATACTACAGATAGTATTTGATTACTATCTTTAATCACTACTACCTTTACACTGGCTACAATTAAAACCTAGTTCTGTACAATTTTAACTTTTGTCATTTCACATCTTTTGAGTCTATTTTTAGTAGTCAAAGTCATCCAGTAGGATTTGTACTTTGAAAATAATTATTAATGGGATGGGATCCTAATTGGTTTTTGCTTTTTTGTTTGCTTGTTTTGCTCTTTCTTTAGGTTTGTTTGCCAGAGAAAGACCGAGAGAGACAGTGAGAGGGAAAGTAAAAAATCATCTCCCAGAGGGTTGCCCACAGTGCAATTCCTTCTCCTTAATTCTCCTATTCTCCTCTCAGGATTTTGGACACACATGCACACACATCCAATGTGTTTTTTAAGGGAACCAGCAGTTAGCGTAATGGCTATGTCGCTGGACTCCCACGTAGTCGACCGCAGTTCGTGTCCCAGACCCAGTGGCTTAAAACTCACGCCGGGCCTGTGTGCGTGCTTGCCCAAGATCCCGAGAAGAGAATGGAGGAGAAGAGATTGCGGCGTGACCATCCCCCCTGGGGGGTGATTTCTCGCTTTCTGTCTCTATGTCTCTCTCTGTCTGTCTGGCGAGCGCACGCGCCCTACAGTGAAAATCTCTCCCCCCCCCAAAAAAAAAGTATTAGAATTTATTACTTGAATGTGTAATAATCTTCAGATTATAAAGGAACTTATCTAAATTTTACTCTGGTAATTCTGTGTTTTCATTTATTTTACATATCACTTTCTGACCTATATACATTAGTTTTTACTATAGAGTGTGCATACTCGTCGGACAGAGACAGAGAGAGAGGAGAGAGAGAAAGTGAGAAATCACCCCTTGGGGGTATTAAAAGAAAAATAAATCAGCCAATTTAATAGAGTACAGTTAGAGCAAATCTTAACACAATTTAAATTGGGCAATTGTCCCCGGACATCCAGACAACTCCGCCCAGCCTTTTGGTCAACTCAGCATTCAAGTCGGCAGAACAAGAAAGTGTCATGCAAAAAAAACATAAGTAAGGGCGTGAGGTAGAGAAATCATTGGTGACATTCTGAGTGTGTCTGCTTTAACACGGTTTAAAAGGTGGGATGCCTGTGATTGACTGAAGCCTAGCTGCTGTGATTGGTTGTAACCTAGCAACCAGCTCAGAAAAACACAACATGTATGATTTCAGCTTATCCATAGGAATCAGAGTGTTGGAGTCCAGCAGCTGTTTTAGGCCAAAATAGTCTAATAGGGGGATGGCCACACTGCTATTCCTTTTCCTCCATTCTCCTCTAGGGATTTGGGGTACACATGATTTTCAAGCCACCCAGCCAGGATTCAAACCACAATGTGTTATCCAGCCACCTTAACCTCCATACCACCTGTTGGCCTGATCTGTTTATATTTCTCCAAGTAGCTCCCTAGTTACTGCAATATTTGTTAAAATCTATCATTTTCCCTCTCATATTTTAGATGCCAATTTTATCATATTCTATTTTTGTATCTACCCTTCAGCTTTTTTCCCTAAATTTTGGAGTTTTCCTGCCTATTCTTTTTGTTTAATTTTTAGTTTCTTTTACTTTAATTTCTTTGATACAGTCAATCATGTTACTTTGCTTCGAAGTGAATATTCCAACATGTGTACATTACTCTTCAGTACAGTTGACAATACTATAAAGTTATCTTAAGAGATAATAATCCATTTCTTTGTCCCATAAGTGCCTTGCCTCTCTGTTTTTCTCCTTAATGTCCTTCCTCAGACCAGACTCTACTCATTCACCCACCCTCTTCCCACACTGTATCTGGTATTCAGAACCATTTACTAAGTTTCTACAACCTTTTTTTTTTGAGAGGTTTTTGCTATAGGGCGCGTGTGCTTGCCAGACAGAGACAGAGAGACAGAAAGTGAGAAAACACCCCCCAGGGGGGATGGCCACACCACAATCCCGTCTCCTTCATTCTCCTCTCAAGATCTTGGGCACGCACGCACACGCGCCCAGCGTGAGTTTAAGCCATCGGGTCCGGGACTCCAACCACGGTCAACTACGGGGAAGTCCAGCAAAATAGCCATTATGCTAACTGCTGGTCCGTAAGTTTCTACAACTTTTAGTCATTCAGTTTCAGCCACAGAGTGTAGACGCTTGGTATATATTAAGTGGAGACATACAATGTCTCCATTTCTTAGCCTGGCTTGCTTCACTTAGCAGTAAATGTTCCATATTCATCCACTTTCTGTCAAAAGCCAGGGTCTTTTTTTTTTTTTTTTTTTTTTTTTAAGGCTGAGTAGCATTCCATAGAGTATATGTGCCATACTTTTTCAATCCATTCATGTGTTCATGGGCATTTAAGTTAGTTCCATGTCTTAGCAATTTTGAATAATGCCACAAAACATGGATGTGCAAGCACTTTTCCAATTAAGAATTCTTCTGTCCTTTGGGTAGATACCGAGGAGTGGGATTGCTGGATCATATGGTAGTTCTATTTGTAGATCTCTGAGGAATCTCCAAATTGTTCTCCACAGTGGCTGGACCAATTTACATTCCCACCAGCAGTGTAGGAGAGTTCCCCTTTCACCACACCCCCACCAGCACTTACCATTTTTTTTGTTTTTAATCTTAGTCACTCTGACTGGGGTTAGGTGGTATTTCATTGTGGTTTTGATCTGCATCTCCCTTACAATAAGGGATGTTGAGCATTTTTTCATATGCCTTTTGGCTATTCATAAGTCTTCCTTAGAGAGTAGTTTTTTCAACTCATTCTCCCATCTTTTAATAGGGTTGATCATCTTTTTTTTCAGAACAGCTGCTTGAGTTCCTTGTGTATTCTGGCTATCAGCCCCTTATCTGACACATAGTTTACAAAAATATTTTCCTATTTTTGAGGGCTGTCAATTCACACTAATTACTGTGTCTTTTGTCATGCGGAAACTTCTTAATCTGGTGTGATCTCACTTGTCTATTTTGGAGATTATTGATTGTGCTTTGGGCGTCTTATATAAGAAGTTTTTGCCAGGACCAGCAGTTGGTGTAATGGCTATGTCACTGGACTCCCATGTAGTCGAACGAGGTTTGAGTCCTGGACCCAGTGGCTTAAACTCACGCCAGGCACGTGTGCGTGCATGCCCAAGATCCTGAGAAGAAAATGGAGAGAAGGGATTACAGCGTGGCCATTCCTCCAGGGTGGTAATTTCTCACTTTCTGTCTCTCTCTATATATCTGTCTTTCTGGCAAGCAAAAATGTCTAATAGCAGAAACCTCTCCAAAAAAAAAAAAAAGTCTTTGCTTATGACAGTGTCTCCCAGAGTTTCCCCAGTGTTTTCCAGCAGCAGTTTTATATAGTTTGAGGTCTTTGGTTTAGATCTTTGATATACTTTGAGTTGATTTTTGTCAATGGTGAGAAGGAGGGGTTCAGATTAATCTTCCTGCAGGTGAATACCCAGTTTTTCCAGCACCATTTGCTAAAGAAGTTTTCCTTTTCCCACTGGATTGACTGGTACCCTTTGTCAAAAATCAGTTGGCTGTATGTCTGAGAGTTTATTTCTGAGGACTCTATTCTGTTCCATTGGTCCACCTGTCTTTTTCTGTACCAAAACTATGATGCTGTTTTGATTACCACAGCTTTGTAGTATGATTTTGGGTTAGGGAGTGAGATGCCACCCAATTCTCTCTTCTTGTGCAGGATTGCTTTGGCAATACGAAGTCTTTTATGATTCCCGACAAATTGTATGATTGTCTTTTTTAGATTTGTGAAGAACGTCTCTGGCATTAGGATTGCATTAAGCAGTCCTGGATTTGAACCACAGTCAGCCATGTGGAAGTCCAGCACCTTAATCACCATGTCACCCGCTAGCCCAAGATCCTAGCTTTTTATAAATCATTTTATATTCACATTGGGACCAGCAGTTAGCATTATGGCTATGTCACTGGACTCCCATGCAGTCAACTGTGGTTTGAGTCCTGGGGATGGTGGCTTAATCTCACACCAGGCGCATGTGTATGGTGCCCAAGATCCCGAGAGGAGAATGGAGAAGGGATTGCAGCGTGTCCATCTCCCCTGGGGGGTGATTTCTCACTTTCTGTCACTCTCTCTCTGTCTTTCTGGCAAGCACATATGTCCTATAGCAAAAACCTCTCAAAAAATCATTTTATTTTCATATTAATGATAGACTACCAATTTTTAGGTTTGTTTTTAGAGAAGAGTTTTAAATCTCCTTTTGGTTTTCCCCTGAACACCAAGAATTTCTGAAACTCCTCCTTAGACTATCTCTTGACTGCCTCTCGTGTTTTACGAGAATGGAAACTTATTTCACTATTCATCTTAGCAAATTTAAGTTAAAAAGAATGATCTACCTGGTGTACTCTAATATACTTGATGTATTTTTTAAGTTAAAAATACATGATTTTGTACTTCCATATTACTGTTTCCTAAATGACCTAAATGAAACTTAACAATATTCACAATTTAAAATTTCATACACCTCTTATTTATTTGGAGAAAATATCTAATTCTAATAATTAAAAGAAATTTAAAAAAAATCTCAAAACTCAAGAAATGGGACTAACTATGTTACTATTATTTTGATATTCAAAATGGTTTTCAAATGAGGAGGATGTCTTCTCTCCCTGGAATAGCATCTCGAACGCTTCCTTTTTCATCATGTCTATGGTCAGTCATTTATCCAGGCTGTAGATTAATGAAGCATCCTCTGTTCCCCACTTCCCGCCTTTGGTCTTTCTGGGTATCCTGATCAGTGCAAAAGGCTGTGGCCAACTAATAAAAAGATTATGGAATGACTACATCATCCTTTCTCACTAAATTTAGATGATTTCTTATTGCTTTTTGCACCACCCTCAAATAACCGACGCAGACAACAGGTATTCAATCTACTCCATTCTTACATGGCACTTTTTCAATCAAAGGAATGATTAGGTCTATTCTTATTGCTTTCACTATGAATTTTTCTATATTACCCTTTATACACAGAATAATTTCCTCTTCCTATCTTTTAAATTAATTTCTCTATTCCTATTCAAAACTCCAAATTGGAAAAATGTACTGTGTTCCTTTAGGCAGCTTACCTTGAATAACCTAGCTAAGGTAAAAACAAGAATTACCTATATATTTCCTAGGCTTGACTCATGCAAGACATGTCCTATTCACCACCTGGGAAATGTTTCACTTATCCATTCTCATTTACCACTCATTTATCAAACATTTATTGACTTTACCCCCAAAAATAGACAAATATTTATAACAACATGATTAAAATCATGAACTTGGGTGTGAACCTTAACTAAGTATGTAACTGACTCTGACAAGTTATTTAACTTTCTTAACCTTCAGTTTTCCTATCTATGCTATTTTAACCTAAAAATAGTAGCTCCTAAGGGTTCCTGTGAAGATTAGATAAGGTAATCTATATAATGCATTTTAACCCAGTGACTAGCCCATGTCAACTATTTTTAATGATCTAAAGATAACTTTGCATTGGTCAACACAAATTGGATATGATATTAAGTTTTATGCTCAGGATGGATTTTATCTTTCAGAGTAAAGGCAATCAGTAATGGGGTGCCACTTGCTTCTCTGACTATCTTAAGAATAATTAAACCAAATGGAAAATATACTCAACAATCCTGATGTCATAGGAACATGTCCATTCTTCTAAGAATCAAAATGTCTCTATTCTGATGGAAATAACTCTAGGCATAAGCTCAGGGTGGGGTAAGGGAGTTCTATAATACTTCAGAGGATCCTGCAACAGTTAGAAGCTCTCATCTATGCAGAAGTTGCTTTCACCAGTAATTTGTTAAGATCCAACTGGACCTCTCAGGCATGCAGTGGAAATTCAAGGAACCTACCAGCATTTAAAAGCAGTCATTATTAGAGCTAGATGTGCTGGACTGTATGTGCAGTCCCTAGTACTCAGGAGGTAGAGGCAGGAAGATCATGACATAGCCAGGCCCTGCCTGGAAGGAAAGAAGGAGAAAAAGCACTCATTATTATAGGTGCCATTGCCCCTCCCTGCCCCAGAGAACGCCCATCCCTTGTAATTCCCTGCCTTGGGACCACAGGAAGAAGAGGATGAGACTGAAGAATTAAAGAAGATGCTGGACTTCTCTTTTCTTTTTTATCCAGAAAACCTTTGCCTAGACATATCTGTGTAGTGAGTTAGAAAAAATTTTTGATAAGTTCTTTTCCCCCAAGTCTTCTAAGTTAATTCACAGAGTTCATTTGCACCAGTATAAATTGCTTTTATAAAAAAATTATTTAATATACTTAAAATATCTACTGTATAAAACAAGCTGTCACAATGGTTACTACATACAGTCTAAATGGAAAGGAAAGAAAATGATAACAACGTATTATTTTTTGTTGATCAATCATGACTGCTATATTAATAATAGGGAAAACTGGATGTGGATATATGGAAACTTTACTGTCTTCGTAACTTTTCTGTAAATACAAAAGTATTGTAGAGCCAGCGAGTAGCATTGTGGTTAAAGTGCTGGATTCCCATATGGCTGACCACAGTTCGAGTCCCAGACCTAGGGGCTTGAAAACTATACTGCATGTTTGTGCTAGGCACCCAAAATCCTGAGAGGAGAATGGAGGAGAAGGAATGTGGTGTGGCCATCTCCCTGGGAGAGATGGGTGATTTCTTACTTTCCCTTTCTCTGTCTCTTTCTTTCTTGGTCAAGTATCCGTGCCCTATGGCAAAGACTGAAACAAAAATGTATTCTAAAATTAAAAGTTCTTTATTTTTAAATGTATTAGTGCAGCCACATTCTCAAATTCTGGTTTTTGTTTGTTTAATTATTGGCTAAAGACAATGTGTTTGTTTTCCAAATTGAAATTCAACACTTTGTTTTCATTTTAAAAAGTCAACTGTGTTTTCAATAGTCAACTGAATTGAGAAATGGAAGCTAGCCAACCACCTGCAACCCCAGACAGTTCAAAGGAAAATAAACTTAAGGAAAATTGTTAAATAGAAGTAAAAGTTTCTATAAACCTCTCTGGCACACTGGAAAAAAGAAAAAGAATATGAAATTCTGTCATTAGGTACTGGTTTTCATAAATTATAGTACATAAACAGAATAAAAGGACAGCTGCAGGAATTGGAAATTTATAGTTATGTAGTGATAGGTAGACATAGCAAAATATAGGGGAACTTTTGTTGAATAAATGCAAAACCGTCAAGAAATGCATATACAAACTGGAAGAGTACTGTGCATGGCTCACCTGTTCTCCAAATATCGAATGATACTACTGTGAAACAGTTATAGCTTTTGAATGGAATTTCCTAGTGGATATTTGTTAAGTTAAAACAGAATAAGTATGTCATTCTTTTCTGTACTTTCTAAACCCAAATATGTTGACCTAGCCTCAGTTCTTGTAACAGCAGGGCCTTAGTTTCTCTTCCTTTGCAATTAAGATTCCTGCTCTTTCAGTAAGTTGAGTTTAAAGTGAGGTTGAGGGGACAGAGAGAGGGAATTATCTATGCCTCAATATGTCATTTAGTTCCAGAATTACTTTTGCTTTCCAACCCATTTATTTTGCTGCTTGGTAGTTTTAGGATCACTGTCCTCCACCAAACTAAAGCTAGCCTTAAGTAGAGAGGAAGGCCACTCTGCTTCACACTGTTCTTCCTTTTATTATTTTGACCTATTCAGGTCAACACTGAAACACGAGTATTGTGCATAAATGTTCTTTCTTTCTACACTGAACTTCACTCAAGAGCTTCCAGTTTTGTGCCTTTGTATACTTACAGTTATTCTTACAATTACTCTCAGTAACAACATCTTAAAGTCTTTTAAAACTTTCTTTAAACACAGACACAGTTAAGAAAACCCTACATTCTTAATTCCTAATGTTAAAAATAAACTTTTGAAATTTCGAAATGTAACCAACTCAGTCTTCACACTGAAAATCAGTCTGTCAAAACTATTGCTTATACTGAGTTATTTTACAATTAATTTATAAATTCAGTTGATTTCTTTGCTTCTCTATGTCCCTGTGTCTCCTTTCTTTGGTATAAGTCCTGGATATTCTTTTTTAATGGCAAGAGTAATTCCAAATAAAAAGGTACCATAAAAAGGAAGTCTACATTAACTGATATTTCTAAATATTACCCCAGTACACTTCTAAAATCATCCTTCAAAGTTTCAGTTATTTCCTTCTTTTATTTCAGGGATAAAAGTGCTTACATAAGGGACCGCCAGGTGGCATGGTGGTTAAGAGCACTGGACTCCCACATGGCCAACTGTGGTTCGAGTCTTGGAACTGATGGCTTTCTCTCTCTCTCTCTCCCTCTCTGGTCAAATTAAAATAAATAAATAAAGTTTAAATAATATAATTATTTAAAAAGAGAAAAGGTTCTTACATAAGAACATGAATATCCTTTCTCCAAAAATCAAACTTCAGTCTTCTCAGGAACAGTATAGTCTATGTCAAAATTAAGAAAAGCATTATTTTTTTAAGAAAATATATTTCGCAAGTTTACAATTCTATCCTTCATAAAACCAAGCAATTTGTAATTTTCCAAAATAATTTAGCCTATAAAGCTCTCAAATCTTAAACATTTTTATTCCAGATATTTTTATCATATATACATGCAATTAAAGGTTTTGGAGTGAAGTATATTCTGAGTACAAAGTGACGGTCTATATGGTAAAGTGAAGTCTCCTTATTATCAGGAAACTTTTCTGCTTAATAATCTGGAAATTATATGTTCGTTTGTTTGTTTTTGCATTCTCCATCACAAGGCTGTATTTTGTAAGTGACTGGAATATTCCAGAAATTCCCTCACCAAGAAAGCAGCATCAGTAGTGATATTAAAAAAATAAATAACAACAGGGAGGAAATCAGAAACATTACCAAAAAGGCCCTGAGTTTAACTGGAGATTTGGCGTGCTCTCAGAATTATTATGAGCACATTCTGGAAGAATGTAGAAGTATCAGTTCTTAGATCACAGCAGTTAGATATCTATCAGAAAAACAATTCTTAAAACTATTTAGAGAGCAATCATTTCAGTTTTATCTATCTTGCTACATAATTGAGTTATGGAATCCTATAACAAGTTATGCCACTGAAAATGCGGACATGATTTGTGGCAATTATTGTGTCCAAATATTGAGAGGTCTTCTAAAATTTATTTTTGTTCGATAAAGACCTTTTCCATCCTTTTTAACAAAATCAGAACCAAAGGGAAAATTGTGATTATTTCCATTCTCACAAAAGGCTGAAATCCCAACTTCTAATTTTTTTCTACTTTTACCAAACTCTCTCCCAATCTACTGCATTATTCATTTTTAAAAACTCAACATAAATCTGTTCTCGTTTAATGACACTTAACAATAGAGAACTGAATGAGTTAACAAGATGCGTCAAGCAAAAGAAGAGTTTCTGAATAAAATAAGCAATAATTACCCAGTTCCTCAACTTTTCAGCTGAGTTCCCATAACTCAAGATATTACAACAAACTCAGACAAAGGGATGTGAGCTATTCTTCAAACCAGCCCTGTCTCTGAAGTAAGTATAGTTGAATGGATACCCTCTCCATGGTATGGTTAGTATTTAAACATATTATTATATAAAGGATAAATGCTGAAATACGACTACAGGAAACTTCTTTAAATGGGTTCATTCTGATGTCAGTAAAGAGATTTCATTCTTGCTTTTCCTTCCATTTAAAGCTCCTTACCTCCCTGTATTGTTTACTCTCTCTCTATGAAGCCATAGTGTCACCAAGGAGCCCTACTTCACTCACGCAGTGGTTTGTTGGGTAAAATAAAACCTGGCCCATCACCTATACTATACTGGTGAGGAAGACATTTAGAATCAACCTAATAGAGATAAACCAAAATTTAGGATTGAAAGAAACTCGGGGGTGGGGTGTGGGGGGACCAGCAGTTGGAGTAATGGCTATGTCACTAGACTCCCACGTAATCAACCGCGGTCCAAGACCTGGTGGCTTAAACTCATGCTGGGTGCGTGTGCGTGCATGCCCAAGATCTCGAGAGGAAAATGGAGGAGAAGGGATTGAGGCACGGCCAGCACCCCTGGGGTGGTTGATTTCTTGCTTTCTATTCTCTGGTTCTTTCTCTTTCTGGTGAGTGCACGTGCCGTATGGCAAAAACCTCTTAAAAAAAGAAAGAAAGAAAAAAAGAGAGAGAGAGAGAGAGAGGGAGGGAGGGAAGGAGGGAGGAAGGAAGGAAGGAAGGAGAGAAGGAAGGAAGGAAGGAAGGAAAAGAAAGAAGGAAAGAAAGAAGAAAGAAACTCGGAGGGTAATTGCCTGTCTTCTCTCTTCCCTTGGTTATTTATAGAGGAGATTTCATAGTCTCTCCTGGCTTTCTAGTCTCTGCCAATTTCCATAGGCAAGAAATGCTTTGTATCTATCCTACATTTATCTTCTTAAATAAATTTAGAGGAAGCTATTAGTTTGGACTGAGCTCCTGCACTAGGCCACGTTGGCCAAACTAGCCAAAATGGAGTCACTTGTACTGCAGTTATATGTCACCAAGCCAAAACCAAGTTGTTTACCTGACCTCCCAAGAAATCATGAGAGAGACAATAGCTAAGCCCTAAATGAGCCACTTCCTAGATAACATAAGACAGTTCCCTCTATTCGACCTGTAGCTTTAAACTAAATCTATTTAATTTTGCCTTTTGAAAGTCTCCATATTAGCATGTTTATGCCCTTTCAATGTGTCTTTAGTGAGCACACATAACTATTTATTTCTTCCTTTAAGAATTTGTTGGAGCATAGTATATCAGGCTGCTTACCAAGCATCATAAAAAGATCTCTCAAACTGTATAATTACCGTACAATCCAGCAACTGAGCTTGATACTCATCCAAAGGAGTTGAAAACTTTGTCCACACACAACCAGCACACGGATGTTTACAGATAATAACTTTTATTGCCAAAACTTGGAAGTAGCCAAATGTTCTTCAGTAGGATAAGTGGATGAATAAATGGTGGCACATTAACACAATGGAATATTGCTCAGTGTTAAAAAGAAATGAGATATCAAGCTATGAAAAGACATGGAGAGACTTTAGATGCACATTACTAAGAGAAAGAAGCTGATCTGAAGAGACTACATCATGTGTGGTTTTAATTACACAATGCTCTGGGAAAGGTAAAATATGGGAACAGTGAAAAGATTAGTGGTTGCCAAAGGATAGGAGGAAGGAAGGAGGAATAGGTAGAGCACATTTTTTTTTTTTTTGTCTAGTTGGTTTTTTGTTTGTTTCTTATAGGGTGCTTGTGCCAGCCAGAGAGATAGAGCAAGAGAGGGAAAATAAGAAAACACCATCTGGGGTAATGGCCATGCTGCAATCTTTTCTCCTCCACTCTCTTCTAGGGGTTCTGGGCATGCATGTACATGTACCTAGTGTGTTTTTTTCAAGTCACCAGGTCTG
Source organism: Tupaia belangeri chinensis (assembly GCF_000334495.1). Taxonomy (NCBI): domain Eukaryota; kingdom Metazoa; phylum Chordata; class Mammalia; order Scandentia; family Tupaiidae; genus Tupaia; species Tupaia belangeri. The sequence goes on along the minus strand of NW_006198462.1, from coordinate 617,006 downwards.
AGGCTGGAACGTCACAGTTAGCCATGTAGGATTCAGCCACCTTAATGTCCATGCCACCCGATGGCCCCTGCACAGAGGATATTTAGCTCAACAAAAATGATACATATGATACAATAATGATGGTTGTATGCCATTATATGTTTGTCCAAATCCAGAGTATAACACCAAGCAGGAACTCTAAGGTAACCTGTGAAGTTTGGGGGATAATGATGAGTCAGTGTAGGGTCATCAGCTTTAACGAATGTGCCCTCCGGTGGGAGATGCTGATAATGGGCAGGATGTTCATGTTTGGGGTTTACGGGTATAAGGAAAATCTCTGTACCTTCCTCTAAAACTTGCTGTGAACTTAAAAATGCTCTAAAATAGTTTTAAGTAAATAAATAGTTACACAGAGACTTGACTTTTAATTGACTTTCAATTTTCTTCTCTCTTCAAACTTAGGACACCATTTTAAAATTTTATTTTAATGTCTAAGTCAATAAGTTATATACTTTGTTTCTTCCTGAAAAGTGATTGAAAATTTTATATCTCAATTCAATTGTAAGGTCCATACAATATTCTAGCAAATTCACATGCAACACTCTAATATTTTCCTCACTGCAAACTACAGGATATTTCCTGTGAGGAGGATGGTAACACTATTGTTAGGGTCCAGACTGTGAGCTGCTTGGCACATTGTAAGTGCTTAACTGTTAAAAAAAAATAAAAAAAACAGAAAACAAAACAAAAAACCCTGAATCAATCATTATGATTTATGTAATATTCCCAAGCTCATAAATTATCTGTGAAGGAGCCCATGCCCAATAATAATTTTCAAGTGCACAATTTTTGTTAACAAAATGCAGTGGTTCCATCTTGTGGTAAGATGATAGTTTAAGGTAATGGTTCAGCATGAGGGAGAAGGGTCTGACAGTGTTCTGCCTGGTAGGAATCCCAGTTCTGTCACTCAGGTTATATATAGGGTTATGTATGATACATGCAGCGTCTTCAAAAAGTTCATAATATTGCTTTAATAGATGAGGCTGCATCTTCAGACTGCTGTTATTTTTCCTGACCTCCCTCCCTCTTGCTCTCTTTTCATATGCTCTTTGGTTTCGTGAGTGCCATAGAAGAGATTACAGTATACTTTTGAGTCCCCAATTTCTCTTCCATTCCTGTCCAGACTAGACTGCCTTCTCCATTGCTCCAAACGCTTGGTAACCAGTCAGCTCTAGTCTTTCTGCTCCCCTTTCCTAGAAAACAGCAACCCATGCACTGTACAGCCATCTCTTTCTCATCACTTATTACAAGACGGCAGCGCACTGTTGGGAAAATTGTAGCACTGTGCAGATTATGCCTCCATATTCTCTGTGTCCTCTCACAGGATGCAGAGAAAAAAAAAGAAAAGAGAGAATGGGAGAAGTTTCCAGTTTGCTCAAGGTTTACTTCTTTAATTCTTGTAATGCTAGCCTACTGGTGATGAACTATTGTTCAACTTCTGTGTATCTGCAAAGGTCTTCATTTATCCTTCTTTTTCAAAATATTTTGGCCTGACATAGAAGTCTAAGTTGATTTTTTTAAACAGTCTTTTAAATATATTGCTTTGCAGGGCCAGAAGGTGGTAAAGTGATTAAGACACTGGACTCCCACATAGCCAATCGGGGTCTGTGCTGTGAACCCACTGGCATGAAACTCATGGCAGGCTCTTGTATGTGTGTGTGTCTCAAAAATCCCAGGAAGGGAATGGAGGAGAAGGGGTTGCAGCATGGCCATCCTCCTTGAGGGGTGATTTCCTTTTTTTTTTTTTTTTTGAGAGGTTTTTTGCTATAGGGCACATACACTCGCCAGAAAGACAGAGAGAGACAGAGAGACAGAAAGCGAGAAGTCACCCCCCTGGGGGGATGGCCATGCTGCAATCTCTTCTCCTCCATTCTCCTCTTGGGATCTTAGATACACACACACATGTGCCTGGCATGAGTATAAGCCACTGGATCCGGGACTTGAACTGCGATCAACTACATGGGAGTCCAGCGACATAGTCATTATGCCAACTGCTGGACCCTCAAGGTCTATTTCTGGTGCTGGTAGAGCACCCATCTAGTAGGAACGGCTCCTGCATTCAAAGGTGTCAATCAAGTTTGCACCAGATGTAAAGGATAGACGTAAAGACACTAGCTCTGCAAAGAACAATAAACAATCTGCTGTCTGTTTTAGATGCTCTTTTAAGTCACCTTTATCTGCCCCAATTTCCTGATACCTGATTTCTGTGCCAATCAGAAGGCAAGCAACACTTGCCAATTTTGCTATTTTCTTCCAGTACATTGGATCAACAAATATTGAAAGCTCTCCCATCAATGAGCTGTCTATATGCTTACCATTAGAAGCCTCACCAGGGCCAAGCAGCTGCAGAAACCTCTGAAAAACAGCTTAGAATATTGACTGGACTTGGCAGAAACTTAGTTTGGAAGCACCAAACCTGAAGTGCTAGCCAGTATCTGATTTGCTCAACTGAAATTTAGACTTTCACTTCGCCGTCCACGTTTTCATAAGTGAGCAGCTGTGTTTAGGGGCCCCCATTCAGGGTTGCTGAGCTGAGCCAAGACATTCACTCTCTGACAACAAAGGCATGCTGGGAGCAGCCAGGAGCTGTATTGGAGCAGGGGAGTGAAGGAATGTTCTAGCTAGTAAGTGCCAGACAAGAGAAAATCTTTGATGTTGATTGTGCCTCTTTAGTTTCATAATAAATTTATCCCTTCACTGCTGATGAAAGGAGCTTGTTATGTCCAAAATTGTCCACAAAGTCTGAACCATTATCAGATCTGAACCATTATCATCTCTTAACCAAATCATCAGCATCTCTTGCCCAGGCTTACTGCAGTGTCTCCTAACCAGTGACTAGGCTTTTTCCTTTGCATTCATTTTCTGTGGAGTGATTTTTAATGGCAGACATATTGTTGCCATTCAACCGCTTAAAATTTTCTAATGGCTTATCGGGTGGGGGGTGGGATGGGGAGTCGTAGTAACTGTGGTGGGGGGGGGGGGGGGGTGTGGTGTTGTAGGGGTGGGGGGGGGGGGGGGGGAGTCGTAGTAACTGTGGTGGGTGGAGGAGGGGGCCCTGCGGTGAAAGCCGGGAACCTGAGACCCTACCGCAGTGGAGGCTTCTGAGGAGCGGCCGGGTGCTCTACTTGCCCCACCCCTCTCTGGAGTTGGAGGTCTTCTGATGCCCGGACCCTGGCCAGAGCGCTTCCAAGCCCAGGTCTCCATCCTCTTCCTCTCTGGCCCTCGCTTCCGCTGAGTTAAAGTCTTGGATGTGAGACTTGGCTCCTCTGAGATGTCTGTAGGTTTGTCACAGCCACCTCAGTCGTGTGATTCTGTCACGTCCACAGTCCCCGTTCAAAACAAAACGAAAACATTGTGGAATCTCTTTAAAATAAATTGCAAGCCTAAATCTTGTGACATTTGGGTACGGTTGGTTCTAATTGCGAATGACCTGGTTAAGAGTGGGAAAGCAATAATGTGAAACGTGTCTTTTTGTGTGAAAAACCTCTTAGGTTGCCAACCCTTCCTGATAATAGTGTCCAGTCTCAACTACAATGAAATAAACCTCAAAATGAATGCTCTGAAGTGAGGAAGATACTGCTCCTGCAACATCTGGCTAAAAACCAACAATATACCTCTTCCTGGTGCTTTTTGGTGTATCATTGTGGGCACTGCTGCTCAGTTACAGCCAGAAGCCATATTGAAGAATAACAGAAGTGGAGTTTTTCCTCCAAGTCGAGGTTGTGGTGTGAAAAGTGCTGAAGAAGCTCCCAGACACCAAGAATTAGTGGAATGCAGTAGCCCTCTGGACCTGGGATATTGTGGTTGATAACTGTGCCATCTGCAGGAACCACATTATGGATCTTTAAGGCATACCCAGCTTTCAAAATAAATTACTTGATCCGAAGGTGGCAAGGACACATTTAGAATGAATTGTAGACACATAGCGCTGTTGATTCTTCCTTCATCTTCCATATTATACCCAAACTCAAAGGCAGAAATAGTGAAAAGAAGAAAATTAACCTTGAGCTATGAAATTCTGACTTAGTTTGCTGGATAAGATTTGTAAAGAGAAGAAGCCTAAGGAATAAAGATTTTTGATATTAGCTCCAAATAGGAAAAATAGCATCTTTGCTGACACCTCCATAGGCATAGAATGTCAAGCTAACCAGGTATCTGCAACTTCTGGAGAGTGTACTGTGGCTTGGGGAGTCTGTAACCACGTGTTTCACTTCCACTGCATCTCTCGCTGGCTCAAAACATGGCAGGTGTGTCCATTGGACAACAGAGAGTGGGATTTCCACTAGAAAACGAATTCTTCCATCAAGCTTAACTGTTTTGTTACTCACTTAATGACTTACCCTCCTGTTACTTAATTATAAATTAGATAGAACCATGTCTTTTTTGCTTTACCTTTTTAGTTTGTTATTCTTGCAGCCATGTTGTATTCTGTGTCAAATAAAGTCCAGTTGGATTCTTGGAAAAGAAAAAAAAAAGAAGTTCTATGTATATGCTTCAAGAGGATTAGAGAGTATAGATTCTCACTGAGGATCCATGACTAATTCAGAATGGAAGGACAGGGCTGACCCCATGGCCTAGTGGTTAAGGGTGCTGAATCGCAGGGCCAAATGTGCAGTTCAAATTCCAGCAGTGGTGGCTTGAAAATTATGATGGGTACATGTGCATGTGTGCCCCAAATTTCTTTTCTTTTTTCCCCCAAAATTTCAATAGGGTGATGAAATGTAATAGGGTGATGAAATGGAGGAGAAGAGAATGCAGAGTGATCACTCCCATTGGGGTGCTGATCTCTCATCTTCTCTGTTTTTCTCCAGTGGGTGCATGTGCCCTCAGGCAAATTAAAAATAAAAAAGGAAGTGTAGATTTTGGGAGGCGACTAGCCATCTGCCATGCTCCCATAATCAGTGCCACACTTGATGAGGAGGTGATTAATTGACTTATAAAATAACACCTGTCTCTGTCCCCCAATAATGATTTAATGGAGAAACCAAAGAAAGAAAGAAATAATAATAAATTTATTATTAACAGATTCCAGGTTGGAGGATATGATTTTGTGTTTGTTAGCCACAGGATCATGCTGTCAAATCTCTGAATAAAGAAGACTTTACCAAATCAAGACAGCTTTGGACCAAAGCATGGAGAAAGAGCCTGCCCTAGGATGAGCAGGGGAACATGTATGCTCTGTGTACAGATTGCACCCAAAGGGTAGGTGGGTTGGCACTTGGCCAAAGATATTCAATTATACTAAAATTTACTAAGTATATCATTGGTTCTACCTCTCCTAAAGTGATGTTATTGAAAAAGTTAGGACAGTTTGATTTGCTTTCTCTCCTGAAAGAAGAATGAGAAAGTCCAATCATGACTCAAATCAAGCCAAACTGAGTATTGATGCATTTCTCAAATTCCCAATTCTCTACCACTTTCTTTCCAGTCTAAAGCTAATCTCATCACCAGTCCTTCATGTTGCATCTCTGACCATTCCAACGTTTCTCTGCTTGTATTTATTTCTGCTACATCCATTTTGCCCTTTCTCGTATCTTCAAGGTATCTTCACTGCTGTTTCTTCCCTGTCATAAAGAAAATCTTCCATTGGCCTGAACTCATCTAGCTAAACTCTCAGTACAAGACTTCTACAAGTTCATAGAAAATGGAAGCTAATGAGTTTATTTTGGTGCAAAAAAAAATTTTTTTTAAATCCATGCATTCTTTCTTCATAATAGACATTTTCCATGAAATTTCTAAAGACTCCCTAGTATAATCTCTGTTCTCACTGACTTAACCAAGCTTCTTGAAGGCACAATATTCACTTCATTCTCTACTCATTTCTCAACCCACAGAAATCTGACTTCTGTCCCCACCTCTAACTGAAACTGTCTTACTAATTTTCCAGTTTAGTGGATTTTACTCAATAGTTTTTATCTCACTTGACCCTGCAACAGAGATGAATACCCTTCATCACTTAATATTTTTTGAAAATATTTCCTTCCTGGGGTTTCTATAACAACCTTCTATGTTTACGTTCCTTTAAAAGTGTTCTTACTCCTCCTTTCCGTAAATACTAATTTCCCTTTGCAATTCATTTTTGATTTGGTCTTTCCTCGTTATATATAACTTCTTGGAAAATCTTTAAATCATCAATATATTAATGACTCCCTAATTATACCTCTCTAACCTAAACCTTTCTCCTAAGCACTATTATCTATATAATAAATACATCTATGTAGTAAATAAGTATAATGAATATTACCACGTGACCAACTTCAGTTCAAGTCCCAAACCTAGCAGCTTGCTTTCTCACTCCCCCCAACTCTGTTCCTTTCTCTTCAAATTAAATAAATAAATAACTTTATTATTATTTTGCTAAATAAATCAATTTAAATAAAATAATTCTTTTAAATTCTTTTTTAAAAAATGTACCTCAAATTCAACGTGAACAAAGTTCAAGTCATAATCTTCCACCTCAAATCTGGCCATTGACATCCCTACTCACCTCAGTCAAGAACCTGAGAATTATCTCCCACTTTTCTCATTTCCTTAAATGCTTTCTTTAATTCTACATAGAAATTGCATCCAACTCAATGTCTTCACCTCTGCTGCCATTCTCTTACTGGTCTAGACCTCATACCTGCCTTCCTAGGCTATTTCTTTGATCTCCAGTCTCTCTACTCTGTCAGGGGAAAGGTTCTTCATATCACTGCGGGAGTGAGTATTCTAACATAAAATTTAAATACAAGATTCTAATACAAAGTAACAAAGCAACCACTTTTGTCAATCCCATTTGTCCCTGATACCTCTACCTGCATTCATGTAGCAAAATCCCTATCTTTGAAGAACTTAACTTCTTGGATCCTATGTTGCAGAGGACTCCTAGGGAAAAATCATGTATGCGTGTATTGACTTCCTTAGAAATTTATGTCCTCAGCTCAGCTGTCCTTCTCTGTTCCCTGCTCGCCTTTTATCCACAATGTCCTCTGGAAACTTTTTAACACAACACTCTCTGAGTTCTGATATAATCACCTCTCAGCTCATGGTAGATAATGTGTCCCATTTTAGAGGCGAAAGAGACAGCATGTCTGCCCAAACCATGGTTTTTGTTTCAGAACGGTTCACCCTAACATATATTTCATTAAGTAAATTAAATAGCAGGACTTCTGCTAAATTTATACTGAATTATGAAATATCATCAGGACAGAGAACATGTCATCTTCACAATAAATGTTAGCTCCTTCAATATGACAAAAAGGGTCTTTTATAATGTTGTTCCTACCTCTCTTTCTAGCTATATTTAGGTAGTCTCCATCTATAACTTACCAAGTTGCATCTTTTGCATGATACTAGTTGAAGTAACCTTTAAATAGACTCCTTACTTAGTTCCAATACTAATTTAAGTGTCCAGGACTTTACCTGAATTTAGTTCAGAAGCAATCATTTAAATAGACTCCTTACTTAGTTCCAATACTAATTTAAGTGTCCAGGACTTTACCTGAATTTAGATCAGAAGCGTTCACCATGACCATCCACATAAACAAAGGTGATGATGGCATATTTAGTGCAATGGTTCCTTCCAACAATACTACTCCATCTCCCACAAAACCAAATATACACCCCCCAACACCCCCATCTCAAAGGTTGTGGCAATTTCAAAGAAATTACTAACTATATGCTAAAGCAACGTATTAAATGCCAAATTAATTGCTTCCAGTGTTCTGCATTTGTTCTGATATGTAAACTACTAACTTTGGAAGAAGGAAAACATTACACATTGACTTGAAATGAAATAAAACAGTGTTTATTTTATTATTTCACTGTTCATTTTATTATTTATTATATCAAATAATATTAATATTATTGCTATAGACTGCATATTTTATTATAAGTGTAACATCAGTTTTAAAAAATATCTGTGAAGCGCAATTTGAACAATTCAGATGTAAAATTCTGAGAAAGAGTTTTTGGGCTATTTTCTAGCATGTTTTCTCACAAACAATAGCATTTCCAATTAAAATAAATAAGTAAATTTGGAAAAAAATACAGCATTTCCAATACTGTAATACACACTACACTGTATTAACATCTCCCCAATGCTTGTCTAGCTCCTTTGATTGAATCTCTATCCAGTGCAGATAGTCATCTCTGTACCCTTAGAGTAGAACAGCCTGAGCCCAATAAATAAATAATGACTGAAAGCTCATGGAGCTTCTAGGGTCAAGGATAAGAATACTTAATCATGTAATTAGCACTTTAAAAGACTTGGGGAAATTGTGTCACATGCTGAATCTTATAGCCCAAGTGACTAACAAGGTGTGACAAGAGTTCTTTATGTACATCTCAGTTTTCCACCTTCTGTTCCTTGACTTCTGTGAAACTGTCTATTTTTTTGGTTTGTATTTTTCCTCTTTTTGCTCTTCTACTTGTCATTCCTCCTCCACACAGCTGTTTCTATTATGGAAATAAATCATGTTTAAGTATTTATTGAACAAAGTTTATTTATCCTGGGCTAAATATTAATAAGGAACTTAAATTAACATAACTTTCTCAGAACAAAAATCTTTTTGGTTTCTTTGACTTCCAAGGTTCTAGTAATTTGACAATCTTAACTAAAGGGTATCTAACATAAAAATGGTAATTATTTTTTTAAAAAAGCTCCTTAGCTGGGGACTAGCAGATGGTGTAATGGTTACATCGCTGGATTCTCACATAGTCCTCCACTGTGGTTTGAGTCTGGACCAGCAACTTAAAACTCAGGCCAAGCATGTTTGCATGTATGCCTAAGGTTCTGAGAGGAGAATGGAGGAGAAGGGATTGCACTGTGGCCATCCCTCTGTGGGAGTGGGGGTGGGGGGGTAGGGGGGTGGTGATTTCTCACTTTCTGTCTCTCTTGTGAGCACACATGCCCCATAGCAAAAATCTGTCTTTAAAAAAAAAAGAAAGAAAAGCTCATTGGTTATAAGTAAGATTTTACCACTGTCTTCTGCTCATTCTATTTTCCATCTTAAATAGGAAATTTTATATAAGAGTATCTAACAACAACTGGCTTTTATAGTTGACCTTTCAAGTTCTATTTTTTCTTTTATTAAACATAAGATATGGCTCAGCCACTGTCATTGTGGTTAAGGGAACTGGATCCCATATGGCAGATTGTACAGCTGGAGTAATGGGCCTAGCAACTTGATAAAAACACTGGGCATGTGTGTGTGTGAATGTGTATATGCCTATGATCCTGAAAGGAGAATTGAGGAGAGGGTTTTAGGACTTTACCTGAATTTAGTTCAGAAGCAATCATTTAAATAGACTCCTTACTCAGTTCCAATACTAATTTAAGTATCACATGCCCCATAGCAAAAATCTGTCTTTAAAAAAAAAAGAAAGAAAAGCTCATTGGTTATAAGTAAGATTTTACCACTGTCTTCTGCTCATTCTATTTTCCATCTTAAATAGGAAATTTTATATAAGAGTATCTAACAACAACTGGCTTTTATAGTTGACCTTTCAAGTTCTATTTTTTCTTTTATTAAACATAAGATATGGCTCAGCCACTGTCATTGTGGTTAAGGGAACTGGATCCCATATGGCAGATTGTACAGCTGGAGTAATGGGCCTAGCAACTTGATAAAAACACTGGGCATGTGTGTGTGTGAATGTGTATATGCCTATGATCCTGAAAGGAGAATTGAGGAGAGGGTTTTAGGACTTTACCTGAATTTAGTTCAGAAGCAATCATTTAAATAGACTCCTTACTCAGTTCCAATACTAATTTAAGTATCCAGGACTTTACCTGAATTTAGATCAGAAGCGATCACCATAACCACCCACATAAGCAAAGGTGATGATGGCATATTTAGTGCAATGACAATCCCTCGTAAGGGGTGTTTTCTCACTTTCCCTCTCTCTCTTTTCTCTCTGTTATCTCTCTGGTGAGCCCATGTATCCTCCGGAAGGTTTTATTTTTTAAAAATGTGTAATCTTCCTTAAATTTAGTAATTCAAGAAACAAAGAGTCATTTTTGTTGTCTATGTTTAGACTAAATACTAAAAAGTACTTTATGTACTATACCTTACATAAGTGAAACTGTGGGAAATATCAAGAATAGAAATGCTATTGTGAATTGAGAGTTAGCTTGTATCTCTGTGTAAGTACAAAAATGGATTAAGCCTACAGTTTAAAAAATAACACAGTAAAAGCTATATTATACTGTCTAGATTTATAGAGATGTATGTGTATTTTTATAATGTCAATAAATTAGAGGTATATATTTCAGGGTAGAGTTTTAGTTGTTTTCTAAAATCTATGTCAGGTATACTAATATAACACTTTTTCATTTTTCTTTCTGATGAAATATAAAACTTGCTTAAGCATGAACCTAAAATGATACATGAATGGCTGCAGTAACTACAATAGAGGGCATACGCATTAGTCCTCTAGTGGTTTTTGATATCACAGGGGTGATAAAAATAGGCAAAAGGACTTTATATCTAATTATGTGTATCTGAACAAAGGGATTGTGTTGTGTTTCATTCAGCCATTCACCGAATGCTTATTAAATATAGTATAATATATATATGCTAGGCTGGGTGTTGGGTGTAGAAATTCAGCAGTGAATAAACCAGTTACAGTCCCCGGCATGCTTGTGGTGTGCAGTCTAACTGAAATACAGATTTTTATAAAAAAAAATTAGAAGTGAATATGTGAATGGAATATGTCCATGAGGCTATGGACATATAAAACATAATCTGCATGGATTGCAATTTTTAAATAGATGTATATATATATACATATACATGCATACATACAAAGATTTAATTTTCCTAACATTATCAATTATTCAAGTACTAACACTTCTAGAGTTAATGTTGGTTAAACACTATTTTTTAGGGGAAGTGAAGCCTTCTCTCCAAATGCTATCTTCCATGGTGTTCTGATTAAAGGCTATAGTCAAGATTAAATGGCATTCAGCAGAAAAAAAATCTATTGAGTGCCTACTAACTGCTAGAGAACAAGACATATGTCTTGGCTCTTCGGTATCTTTCGGTCATAAAGAAGATGACTGTGGAAGAATAACAAACCATGATGAGTGTCTTGAGAGGGGAAGCCCAGAGAACTGAGGGAAGATATATTGAAAATGCTGAGACAGTTAGTCATGGGGTGAAGGTTTCCAAGAGATTCACAAGAAATAAACAGCCCTGAGTTTGGCACCTTTAGGGGTCTATCGGAATGTGTTTTTGCTCCTCTGTCTCATATAGGGTGTGTGTCTTTTGGCACAATTGTTGTATTAAAATCCTCCCCATGTCCTTAAAACACACACACACACACATACACAAATGCACACATACACACACCACCACCAGAGTTGAGTGGCCTAGGACTTGATAATTTAGGAAATATCACTTCTAAGCACAAAAGTAGAATAGATTGTTTACCCACAATGTTACTTTTCTTAAACTTGGCTTTGGCCCTTAATTATTATTGAAGTAGCAAGACTTTGAAGGCAAAAATTAGGATATAGGCCTAGGGTAGAGTAGTCAAAGATGCCTCTTTGCTTCCTTTTCATCTAGGCTTTCAGCCAACGGCACAAAAGGAGTCCTTGTAGAACCCCATGAGTCAGCCCTGCTCACTAGGGCTCTGGTTCAGTGCCAGACTTATTGTAAAGAATGTGTGTGTGTGCTCGGACTTTTTAACTGGTCTGCAGATAATCTAAAGATGGCTGATTTGTTTTTCAGGGACTTGAAGATACCCCTAAATGCTTCATTTTATTAGCAGTCTAATAGAAAACAAGAAGATTGCAGTGTGTTGTTCTTTTTAGGAAATATTCTCGAACCCTTGAAATGTTTATATTGCTCCTTAGGTGCAGAATGCTACTCAACATTTACAGCATTTCTACCAGTTTAGGAAGGAGGCTTGGTTGCACAGGTAAAAATCCAGGATACTGATTAAGCTGTTTTTGCTAGGGTTAAAGTTTTCCCTTGTGTTAATATAGAGGTCATCCTAGATCTCTCTTCTTTCTTACTTCCTATCAGCTGGCTGGCAGGATGGGGTGTAGCAATACAGGGGTTGTTTTCTCTTCTTTATCTTTTTTTTCCCTACCTTTGGAGCACAACCTAGGCCAATTCAGCAATATTCAGTAGACCTAATAGGGTCTTCTTGTTTGCTTTTTTCTCCATTTCCATTAGTGCCCACAGGAGTCTTAGGGGACAAAAGTAAAAGCAAAGAGAGAGGTTTCTAAGAGCCTGCTTTACCCTGAGGCTATTTAGACCTCATGTACTCAAGAAAAAGAACTCTTTCATGTGTTCAGCCAAGTCGACTAGAGCTCTGTACTGTAGCTTGAAGCCAAATTACCAACAAATAAAATTTTTTACTGAATTGTTGTTTATTTTCTCCCTTGGAACACTCACTTTGTGAGAATATACCTACCTCTCAGAGATTATCAGGGGAGATGATTTGTTAAGGTAAGTTTAGAGCTTCCTTAGTACTCTTTGACAGAGCACACTTAAATAGTACCCCAACAGCACATAAATTTCTAATCAATGTAGGCATAAAACCTTGATTTAAAAGTAACCGTTTTTGCATACAGAATACATTTTACTGGTACTGGTGTCAGTAAAGGCCCTGCCATCCACTATGAACAGCACAGTAGTACATACAGAGCAATATGATATTTATAAACTGGTCCACAGAGTTCTACACCTTGACAATGAACCCCAGTCCGGCCACCCTGAACAAAGGATAACCCTACTGCTACCCGCACTGGTCATGAGCCACACCATCTGACTTGCTAGGTTCAGAATTAGAGGACTATTACACTAAGGTAAAGGCAAATTATTTGGATGCTGGTAATAAAATATTCTACTGTGTCACATTGCAGTCATGTGGTTGAAACTGTGCACTGAATAGAACTACTAATCATAATCTACCATGTCAGAGCTTCCAAAAGCAAGTGCTAACAATAAGATTTCCCACTATGCACGTTTAGAAGTAGGTTTTATCTGTTTCTATCAATAATGCCTTGTAAACTGTGGCTTTTGTACACTGAGTCACAAAGAATTCCATCTAAACAGCTTCATTTGCTGCTCTTAGCTATCCTGTGAGATGGGTGGGGCCCACCATGGCTATTCCCTTTCCAGAAATCCAATGCTCGACTGATAGCTCTTATTCATCCAAAACTGTGCATGTGCAGTCTGAAAATATGTATCAAATGTTACAGTAATTTTAAAATGAAACTAAAAATATTTCCTTTATAATATAGTCCACAAAAACGAATCCTGGGAAAATGTGGCTGTTGGGGATAAATTCTCAATGGCGATGGGACAGGGCAGAGGTACTGTGTTTATTCAAAATGGGTATGGGTTTTGATAGAGGATAAAAATTGCTCTACTCCTTTTTCATAGAGGATTTAATCAACTGCCATGGTGTTACAGACCACTGAAATACTGATCTCTTCTAAATTTGTATTTCCAGGCCAGCTTTTGTCCCATCTTCTGACTGGTATATCCATTTGCTTGCTTAACAACTTTTTGAAGAAAAAAAATTTGCCAGCTTGAGTCATATTGTCTCAAGGCAGGAGTGGAACTGGCCTTTCAGGCAAAGGTTCTTCAGCAACAGCTACAGATAAATAGGTTAAAGAGAGCAAATTACCCTGGCAGCAAGTCCTTCACCTGATGTACCCAAACTGCTTTTGTTTATTCTTTATCACATGTTTTCTCTATTTGTGAAAAGTAAAGGGGTTGTTTTTTAAATCCAAACTATTTTTGTTCTTAAACAATCACCAAAAGTCAGTTAGATAAACTATTAGACTAAACCCAAAAGACTTCAAATAAGTATAATTTACTAGTGGGTTGATCCATGTTATACATTAGCCCTCTCACAGATGGAACTTCTCCACAGACATTACCAAAACATGATGTAGGGTTATGTGCTGTTGTGCTAGCGTGTAAAATACTCAGCCAAGAATTGTAAAGCATATTTGCAAACACAAATATGTATGTGATGATTTACAACTGAAATAGTGGTCATCCCTCATTTTTAAATAGTGTTATAAAAAAAATCAAAGAAGAGTTGGACATGGAAACAGGAGCTCCTGCTTAAAAATAATGAAGACAAGAGCCCCAGCCTTGGTAGACCAGGCAGTAGGGTATGACTGCTGCACAATACCGAGCCATATGGGAAGGCCTGGGGTTCGGATCCCAGGTAGACCTGAATACACTGGGCATGCCTGCTGGCACACCTGTGATTCTGACGGGTCAAAGGCTGAGGGGAAGATAACAGGATGGGAAAACAGACAAGAGGCAGTCTCTCTTTTCCTTTCTCTTACTAGTAAATACTAAGCTTAAAAAAATTTGGCTTTTAAAAAAATAATAATTAAGATAAGGAATCATGCAGACCTTTATATGAAGCTTTAACAATCATTAAAAATACTTAGTGTAGGCAGAAATGTATGAATGGCTGACTCCCACTGACTTTAATAGACATCGTTATATAAACTCAGCCATAATATTTAAATTGGAGTAGGTATGTTTTATAAGATTATTTCTGAGAATAAATATACAATGAAATTTTTCCTTGGTATTTCTTACTTTTGCCTTTATTTCTCACTTGATCTAACTATTATATTATGACAAACATTATTTCACTAGAGGGAACAGTTTTCTATTTGTCTAAAAATGTGTTTTTATAGGTCTTGAAAACACAGTGGAACTTTATTATAAACCTCATAATATGAGTGTGTGTGTGTGTGTGTGTGTAAGTTGAAAGTGAACAGCTAGAATGCTATATTACTGGTTTAACATGTCTCTACCTGCATATTTTATATGAAAATACCCATATAAAAATGTGCAGAAAAAATATGAAATAAGATTTATTCCAAGAAGCAGAATGACTTTTAGCCAACAAATATCTTATTGAGATAAAGTGAAAAAACATCAACACCAACACAAAACTGATTTTATTTTTTATACTATCTGAATCATTTTTTAAAAAATGCTTTCTGGCTGCTTTAATTTCATAGAGCAGTGAAAGTTAATCTTTCAAAAGATTTATCAAACATATTACCAAAAATCAATACTACAGAGATAAACTATACACACAATTTAACAGCATAAAGATAATCCATTAAAATGCTGTGTCTACAAATGTAAAAAAAATACATACCAAGCCTCTATCTAATGAATTACTAACCACCACATAACATCGTAAATAATACCTAGGTGGCACTTAAACAAAAATGCGATTTCATCACCTTTTTATTTTTAACTTAAGCTAAAATTTTGTGTCAGTAATTCCTCCACCCTTTTTTTTTTTTTTGTAAGAAGGCATGTGTGCTCATGAGAGAAAAAGACAGAGAATAAGAAACTGAGAAAAGAAAACACTCTCCATGGAAAATTCCTTTTTCCTCTTTTTAGAATTGTAGGCATCCTGTTACTTCTCAAGACTCTGGATCCTGGACGCATACCATACAGTCAGCCATGTGGGATCCGACTGCCTTAACCGCCAGACCACAGGACCAACTTGACCTAATTTGACTTTTCTTTTCCATTGAGACTATAGTTTATCAACATCATTTTAAATATTTCTTACTTATGATCCATTTGGATTTAATAAAATGTTTAAAACAGTTGGTCCTTTTTGCTTGCATGCCTCCTGGATTGGCAAAAAGCATGAGAATTCTCCAGCATGCCCTTGGCCCTATGAGCATATCTATACTAGCTAGAAATAACCTTGGAAGAGATTCCTAAGATTCCTCAGCCTCTCCAAATGATCTTGGAGAAGACAGCTGTGGGCCCAGCTGCTTTCACTTGAAGGTGGGCACTAGAGACCCCACTGCTGCTATCTCCTTCCACATATTTACGTATACACATTGCAAATACATAAACACTAAATTCTATTAAATTTGTATTATAGAAAGTTGGAAAGGATAGAAAGTACTAAGATTTTTTTAAAAAAATCACTCAATCTAACAGTCAAAGGAAAGCATGCCAGTATATTTTCTTTCATTGTTTTTAAGTATATATTTTTTATATTTCTGTGTGCCAAAATGATACTGCCTAACATGAAAGGGAATATTACACAAGATCAGTATTTACTGAAAAAATTAGAAATGATCCAAAATAAAACTAACAAGAGACAGACTCATATACTAAGAGAAGGGAATCAGAAGATTTTTCACACTACCTATATTATGTTGAAGCAGTGGGAGAAATTAAGGAGGATGCCCCCCTACCACCATGAAAGAACCTAGCAAAGATCTTAGGTTCCAAAATAAGATTAGAGGTAACTTAGACAACAAATCCTGTATCATCTTATAATGTATTTGTAATACCAAGAAGGATGCTCATTTTCCATGGAACTTTTTAAAAATAGTTTATTTACTTGCTGTATATCTTTGCAAGATACAATATGCATTCTCCAAGCATTTATGCAATATGCAATAATTAAATAACAGATCTTACCATACTCATTGTTTTCAACAAAGACCACCATATTATATTATATTATACCTTCAATTTTCACTCTACTAGTTAGGAAGGACATTCTTTAGTGTACTCTACAGCTTGTATCACCCACAGGAAACTAATATAAGGGAGAATCAGGTTATTCTTACTGAAGTTTAAATGCAAACCAAGAATTAATGTTCAATACATTCTTTCTATGTGATGTGTGACCAATTTGGTTTTTGGCATTTCATTTTTTAACATGAGAAATGGCTGCAGTACAAATACACTATAATTTTTGGGTCCGGGACTCAAACAGAGGTCAGCTATGTGGGAGTCCAGCAACGTAACCATTACGCCATCTGCTGGTCCCAATAAATATTTTAAAAATGGCTAAATTGGACATTTTTGGTCATTGGAAAGGAATGCTGTTTCATCAACTTGCTTATAAATCAATAAAGATAAAAAATAGGAATCCAGATCAATAATAATCCTAACTTTTATTCATGTATATTAAATCTGAAAAGGAGGTTGGCTAGATTTTTTTTTCTCAAATCAAAGATAAATATTTAATAGCAGTTTGTTTTTAAAATATTCTGTTGAGGAAAACAATATTATTTCCTGTATTTATTAACAAATTCAAGCTATAGCCCCCTTTTATAATCATTTTATGAGATCATTTTTCCAAAGAACATAAAGGAATTAACAAAGATCCCATTAAGAATGTTCCTATGATTTTTTGATATCTATTATAAATCTTAATAGATAAATATTACTAAGATGTATACAAAATGTTTGTTTTAAGTCATTTTCATCTGTTTTCATATTAAAATATTATTCTACTTTGATTATTCATTAAGTGTAACATTTCCTAAGGAAAAAAATATTTCAAATGTATTTCTTTCTAGTCTATTTCCTAAGTCATCAATTAACTATTAACAAACATTTAACTAAATCAGTGGATATTTTATTTAAATAAATTCTTATTTTTCTCTTAAGAGAGATTTTTTTTTTGTTATAAAGTATGTACATTCACCAGATAGACAGAGACATAGAGACAGAAAATGAGAAATCACCCCCGAGGGGAGATGGCCATGCCACAATCCTTTCTCCTCCATTCCCCTTTAGGGATTCTGGGCATGCACTCATGATTGTGAGTGCATGATATTCAAGATGCCAGGTCTGGGAGTTGAATCACGGTCAACTACGTGGGGGTCCAGCGACATAACCATTACATCACTTGTTAGTCCCTTATATAATTTTTTTCATAAAGGGAGTTGCTTTAGAAATACAACTAACCTTTTAAAAATATAACATTTTGTATTATATTTACCAGATAGAATTATCACTATGGGACAAATTACAATCTGATTTTCTTAAATGGCCAAATGTACTTGCCTGATAATTCAATGGGTAATTTTCTCTTGGCCAAGGAGCCTGTAATTCTCACACAATGTTCCCTCCTTTTAGTTTCTTTTTTATATGAATCGAACAGAATTGCCAGGTACATCTATCCTCTGCAAAAGGAAAATGAACCTCTTTGTGAGAACTTATTTGTGTGACTTATCTCTAGCTGCACGTGAAACTGGGCAATGGTATTTCTAGCTAGGTGGTAATTCTACTGCCATGGAAGACAGAGATATGAATTGGAAGAGAACTAACAGAATGTGACCGCTTTCTGGAACTTCAACTCTCCTAATTCTTTCTAAAACCTAAATAGTGTCCTCAAAAAAAAAAAAAAAAAAAACCCTAAATAGTTCATTGGTGGTGTCAACGTAAATTATGAATCTAATTACTGTATTCATCATCTTAATTCATCGACTGAAAAGTATTAATTCTCTGAAGTTTTAAAATTTTTATTATGCCTGATATTCATTAATCTTATGTAATTCTTTTTATTTAAAAATAAATGTTTATGTATTTATTTCTTCTGTGACAGACACAGAGAGTGAAAGAGAGACAAACAAAAACAAAGAGATAGCCATCCCCAATAGGGTCTTCATACCAGAATCCATTCTTGACCCTCAGCTAGGTAGGAAAATATGCTCAAGAAAGTCCCAAGATCCTCAGCCCAGGTCCTCTCCCATGTGGATCCACTTGCATCACCACTATACCACTACCTAGCCCCATGACATTAATGACCTTTCAAGGAAGAAGTTACTTTTCTATAGTTCATAAGTCATTGATAGACACAGCTATTATTGGTCATTGCTATATTCTTATTACTATCTGTAAAACTCTCTAGTAAAACATATCTCTTGAGTAATTTATCCTCTGGTTTCCATGAGGAAGTGTTTATGATAGCTTCTTGCCCTCTACCCCCTTACTCCTCTCCTCGACACAGTGGGAGAATTAACTCTCTAGTAAACAGGTGACACAATTGGCCTAGGTCAGTGTATCTGACCTAAAGACTCCAACCTTCCCTTAGTGATTGTCCCAAGGCACAGACTGGAAACGAGAGATTATTATTTGGCTCCAATTCTAAGGTACATCCTCTACCAACTCTATCAGAAATAGAGTTAGTTTTGGTTTTCATTTGCCTAACTCATGGATCTTTTTCAATGATTCAAAACTTAGGTGGTTAAGAAGCAATTTATTAATCCTCTCTAACCCAAATAGTCATTAAATGTATTATGGAAGCTTTTGCTTCCCATATGACTTGATGTATAAAATGGTGAATCAGAAAAGCTCCTCAAATGCTGCAAATATTGTTTAATACTCTTTAAAAAGGGAAGGGGTTAACATTTCTGTCCAAGGGAGAAATTTATATTCAGATTAGACCCAATATGAAAGTTACTCTTTGGGTCAAAAGGAACAAATGTAACACCTACCTTACCCCCACCCTAGTTCATCTTCCCCCACCCCATCCTCTCACAGAGGGTTTGTGGACTGCAAAAAGAAAGAGAAGCTAATGGGTTATAAGTATTTAGCAATGACATCGAATAACACAACCTCCTTATAAATGCTATTGGCAGAGATTAAAGTAATTGGAAGATTCAAAAATTTGTAAAAAGATAAAGAAAGATTTGTACAAGGACTTGGCCATTTTAGCAGCCCTGCAAGAGGAAAGAACAAGGTGTGTCCTAGTGTTGTTCAGGGATCAAAGTGACTAAAGCTATGCTCTACCCCTCATCTTCTAGACCTCCGAAACACTCAGAAAAGAAGCCATTTAAATCTGCGGTGTGTCCTGGCATGTTCGGGTACCACGGTGACTAAAGCTATGCTTTAACCCTCATCTTCTAGACCGTCTTCTAGACCGTGGAAGCACTCAGACAAGAAGCCATTTTAAATATGAGGTGTGGTCCTGGCAAGTTCAAGAACTAAGGCAACTAAAGTTATGCTCTAACCTTCATCTTCTACATCCCCGAAACAATCAGACAAGGGCCATTGAAATCCTCACTGCTGGGACCAACAGTTAGTGTAATGGCTATATCACTGGACTCCCACGTAGTCGACCGTGGTCCGTGTCCCGGACCCGGTGGCTTAAAACTCATTCCGGGCACGTGTGCGTGCATGCCCAAGATCCAAGAGAAAAATGGAGGAGAAGGGATTGCAGCGTGACCATCCCCCCTGGGGGGAAATTTCTCGCTTTCTGTCTCTCTCTCTCGCTCTCTCTGTCTGGCAAGCGGCCCGCGCCCCATAGCAAAAAACCCCCCCAAAAAAAAAAAAAAAAAAAAAGAGAAAGAAATCCTCAATGCTTATTGAAGCTTCTACTTTAAGGAAAAAACTTCTTTTTATAAATCTGAACTGAATCTCTTTCTGTGCATACCACCTTGCAAAACACAATAGAAGAGAGATTTTGTCACAGAATGACCGGAAACCACCGCAAGGCACAAGAAATATGAGAAACTAAGAAAATATCTCTCCCCTCGGTGAAAAGAAAAATCCTTCATCACCTACAGACAGTGCAGCGGAACCTGTGGAAATGTCTGATAGAGAATTCAGAATATTCATAGTGACAAAACTAAACAAGACGCAAGAGCTGAAAGACAATGAACTCTAGAAGACGCAAAAGAATAGACGAGTTCCAGGAGGTGAGGAAGTGCTTTCACGATGTGATAGAGGAACAACACATCATAAAAAACAAAAACAAAAAAAGAAACAAGTGGAGCTGTTAGAGATGAAGTTTGCAATATAGGATATCAAAACTTCCCTTGCAAGTATTAAAAGCAGATTAGTCCATGCAGAAGACTGAATCTCAGATGTTGAAGGCAAAACCTCTGACTTAAAAAAAAAAAAAAAAAACCTGAGAAAATAACAACAACAACAAAAGAGAATACTATATGAGAAATACTAAATACCATTAAGCATCCAGACATCTAGATAATTGGTATCCCAGAAGGTGAAGAAACTAATAAGGTCATTGATAATCTATTTCATGAAGTCCTGCAAGAAAACTTTCCGAATCTAGAGAGGCATTCAAATATTCAGACCCAAGAAATACAAAGGATCCCTAATAGAATAAACCCAAGAAGATCTTCCCCAAGGCACATCATCATCAGATTGGCAAAATCCACAGAGAAGATAAAATTGTCAAGAGAGAAAAGTCAGGTTACTTATAAAGGTAACATCAGGCTAACATCAGACCTTTCATCAGAAACAATGCAAGCAAGGAAAGAATGGGAAAATATATTCAAAGTGTTAAGTGAAAACAGTTTCAACCAAGAATACTATACCTGGAAATATTACCCTTCATATGGGAAAAAAGATAAAATCATTCTCAGATAAACAAAACCTGGAAGAATTTACCAACATTAGACCAGCTCTTCAAGAAGTTCTCAAAGGAGTGCTTTACCAGGAAACCTAAAGACACACATACAGAAATAAGAGAGCAAAACAATCAAGAAAATGACCAAATAATGCTAGGGACAAGAAATATCAATAATAATGTTGAATGTTAACTTGCAGGACTTAAATGGAAAGATTGGATCATAGTAATGCTGTAAATTCAACAGAAGAGCGATTAATTACATAAGACTGAACTGGTGAAATAGAATTTTATGACTTTTGAGTAAAACATTACTGATTTTTTTCTTTACAGTGCTTTGTTTTTCCCAAGTAAGGATTTTGGGGTTTTTTAGAGCTGTTGATAGGTTCAGCAATTTGTTTAATTTTTTAAAATTTTTTTTAAATGAAAACATAAACTTTCTCCCTTTCTGACCCTTCTGGAATTGGAAAATATTTGGGAATATGTTTATTTTGTGGCAGAATGGTTATATGCATAAGTTCAATAATACCTGTTGCCTTGAATCAGATATTGGAAATACTTGTTATTGGATAAGACTTTGACTGAAGATTAAACCAGAAAACTATGGAACGAAGGTGGATCTCAAGTAAGCCAACAGAACATCTTGGAAAGATGACCTGGCAACATAAACAGTTCTGCCCGGTACAGAGGATTAGAGAAGTTATATGAAATAATTTGTACCATAAAATAACCTGGACTTTTCCAGTCCAGCATTGTAATCAGTAGAGATTGTAAAAGAACAGCCACAACTAGAGGATTTTCTTGAGGAAGACTTTGAAGAAAGAAAGAGCCTGATCTTTGCTAGCAGATGGTATATCACAGAATACTTGGTAGGCAGGGTTGAATCGAGAAGGTTTATGTGTGAATTGTGTGCTGAGTGTTTGCTTTTCAACAGCTTGTGTAGCTGGCATGTAAACATTTTCTCAAAAATATTTAAAATCATACTGTTTCTATTGTTATAGAGTCACAAACAAAATTATAGCAAATATTTTGAACGTTATCAGTAAAATTCAGTTTTTTGTTTCATGTTTTTTTGGAGAGGTTTTTGCTATAAGGTGCATGCACTTGTCAGAAGGAGAGAGACAAAGAGACAGAAAGTGAGAAATCACCCCCCGGGGGGGATGGCCATGCTGCAATCCCTTCTCCTCCATTCTCCTCTTGGGATCTTGGGTGCACGGACACGTGCCCGGTGTGAGTTAAGCCACCGGAACTGGGACTCAAACTGTGGTCAACTACATAGGAGTCCAGCGACATAGACATTACGCTTACTGTTGGTCCCAGTTTTTTGAAATTTTTAAAGTTGTTTATTAACTGTCAGAACTATGGAGTATGAGCAAAATTTTTTGATATGTAAATTTTTGTGGGAAAGTATAAAAATAAATAAATGATAAAAAAGAGAATAAAGGTCACATGATATTAAAAAAAAGAGGGAAGAACATAAAACACAAGAGGGTGACAAGAAACTGAGGCATATTAAGAAGAAAAACATTCAAAGGAAGAGAGAGAAAACAAACTGTTCCTTAGGTACACTTGGCTAAGGGCTTAATAGTTGCTAAAAGAGAATATCAAGAAGTTAGTATCAGACCTTTACTATGTATTATTATGCCTTCTATATAATTAGGATTAAATAACTCATATAAAGTTTCATATCCATATTGTAATTTCAGCCAGCCTTGATATATCTTTCATGTTATTTCTATAAAGTTCTATCGGGACCAGCAGGTGGCGTGGTGGTTAAGGCGCTGGACACTCCCACATGGCCGACCAGGGTTCGAGTCCTGAATCTGGTGGCTTGCTTTCTCATTTCCTTTCTCTCTCACTCTCACCCTCTGTCTCTCTCTGGTCAAATTAAGAAATAAATGAATGAATAAAAAATTAAAATAAAATAAATAATTATTTTTTTAAAAAAAGTTCTATGTATTGGGGAACCTCCTGCAGTTACTGAAAGAGTATACTGATGCTGCAAAGATTGCAGGTGATACTTTCAGTCAAGGTTCTGATAACAGTGGGCATTGTGGGTAAATAGCAAGATTTGCTCTTGTTTGAGTGGGCTTTAAGCCACACATTTTCGTGTTCCGTCTGCTAACAGATCATAAGCCAGTCATCTCTCTTTAGCTGTCAAGGCCTAAAGGACACTGGGAAGAAAATTATGTGAAACTGTATTATTTGTTGAAACCCATTTTTTATGGTTTTGTAAAATCAGACTCTTTGAATACATAAATAATAAGGTATTTATATTGTGAAATATAATTTTAACATACTGAAATTCTTTCCTTTCTCTTATTCCCCACATTCAATAATACAAAGTAATCTTGATTATGCTTTGAAACATTCAAGTCCATTTTCCTTTTGCATAAATGTATTCAAGATAATTTTACTCTCTCTTGGATATGAGAAATTATCTATCAAGTGGTTCTTTCCTCAATTCTCATAGTTTCCAGTAAAATTTCTAAATTTAAATATGTTTCTGTCTTAAGCTATAAAAAATTCCAGGTGCTCTCAATAAAATCCGGAAAGCAGAAGTTGTTCTTCAAGTGTGGCCCCAAGAGGAGCTGGACCAGCATCACTAGGAAATTTGTGATAAATGCAAGTTTTTAGCCTCCCTTACCACAGATCTGTAGAATCAAAAACTCTGGAGGTGAGGCAAAGTGAAAAATGTTCTCTCCAGGGGAATTTTTATTTAATATTATTATTTTTTATACATTGTCACTGTACATCATTTCCACTTGCAAAATAAATTTCTCAGCATAAATTCAACTGTATATTAGTCTAGTTAAAAACAGTGTTATACACATCATCAACAAATAATTTTTCCATTTTTGTGTCCCTTAAATGTTTTGCTTCTTTCTTTTTTCCCTTGATTCCCTTCCTCTTACCCTTCCCCATTTCCCATCCTCCTCCCACACTATATCTAGTATCTGTAATTGTTCTCCATGCTTTTATATCTCCCAGTCTTTCCGTTTCTGCCAGAGAGTGCAGATATTTGGTATATATTAAGTGGGGACATACGATATCTTTCTTTCACAGTCTGACTTTCTTTGCTTAGTAGTAAATCATCCATATTTGTCCACTTTCTATCAAATGCAGGGTCTCATTTTCTATAGTTGAGTAGTGTTCTATATTGTATATGTACCACACTTTTTCAATTCATTTATCTGTTCATGGACATTTGGCTTGGTTTCATGTCATAGCACTTGTGAATAATGCCACAGTAGACATGGACATGCAAGTATTTTTCCAACTGAGTTTATTCCTATTCTTTCAGTAGATACCCAGGAGTGGGATGACTGGATCACGTGGGAGTTCTCTTTGTAGGTCTTTGAGGAACCTCCATATTGTTCTCCACAGTGGCTGTACTAATTCACATTCCCACCAACAGTATAGGAGAGTCTCTTCACCACAGCCTTACCAGCACCTATTATTTTATTTTATTTTTTAAAACTTAGCCATTCTGACTGCAGTTAGGTAGTATCATATTGTGGTTTTGATTTGCATTTCCTTATGATAATGGATGCTGAGCATTTTCTTATATGCTTCTTGGCTATTTGTAAGTCTTTCTTAGGTAGTTGTCTGTTCAGCTCACTTGCCCATTTTTTAATTGGGTTGAACCTCCCCCCTCTCCAGGTAAGGTGCTTGAGTTTCCTGTATACTCTGGTTATCAGTTCCTTATCTGAGGCATAGTTTGCAAATATATTCTCCCATTCCAAGGGTTGCTGATTCACTCTAATTATTGTTTCTTTTGCTGAGCAGAAATATTTTAACCTCATGTAGTCCCATTTTGTTTTTGAGATTATTGCCTGTGCTTTAGGGGTCTTATTTAAGAAGTTTTTGCCTGCTCTGAAGTTTCCCCTGAATCATCCATTAGTAGTTTTATAGATTTAAGTTTTAGGTTTAGATTTTTTTTTATCCATTTTGAGTTGATTTTTGCAAATGGTCATAGATAGAGGTACAGTTTTATCAATCTGCATGTGGATATCCAATTTTTCAGCACCATTTGCTAAAAAGATTTTCTTTTCTCTGGCTTGACTGGTGCCATTTGTAAAAAAACAAAACAGAACAAAACAAAACAAAAACAGTTGGATGGATGTTTGGGGATTTATTTCTGTGGTCTCTATTCTGTTCCATTGGTCCACATGCTTGTTTTTGTGCCAACACCATGTTGCTTTGATTATCACATCTTTGTAACATACTTTGGGGTCAAGGAGTGAGATCCCTCTACTCCACTCTTCTTGCACAGTATTGCTTTGCCAATATGGAGTTTTTTATGATTCCAGATGAATTCTTTGTTTTTTTTTTTTTCTAAATATGTGAAGAATCTCTCTGGTAATTTGATTGGAATTGCATTAAATTTGTAGATTAGTTTGGGTAGGATTGAAATTTTAATTATATTATTTTTTCTAATCCAGGAACATGAGATGTCTTTCCATTTTTGGGGGGGGAGGAAGGGAGAGGTTTTTCGCTATAGGGCACATGCGCTCGCCAGACAGACAGAGAGAGACAGAGAGACAGAAAGCGAGAAATCACCCCCCAGAGGGGATGGCCACACCGCAATCCCTTCTCCTCCATTCTCCTCTCGGGATCTTGGGCACACACACACGTACCTGGCGTGAGTTTAAGCCGCCGGGTCCGGGACTCGAACTGCGGTCGACTACATGGGAGTCCAGCGACATTGCCATTACGCTAACTGCTGGTCCCTCTTTCCATTTTTTTTGTGTGTCATTTTCAATTTCTTTTTTTAGTTTTTCATAGTTTTCTTTATGGAGGTCTTTGACTTCTGTGGTTAGGTTTACTCCTAGATATCTTATTTCTTTTGAGGTTACTGTAAATGGAATTTGTTTCTTCCATTCTACTTCAGTCTGTTCACTGTTGGTATATAAAAATGCTACAGTTTTTGTATGTTGATGATTTTGTATCCTGTATTCATTTATCACTTCCAGGAATTTATTTTTTGTGGATTCTTTTGTGTTTTCTATTTATATGATCATGTCATCAGCAAATAGACATGATTTCACTTATTTTCCTATTTGAATGCCTTTTATTTTAGTCTTTCATCTGATTGCATTGGTTAAAACTTCCAGTACTGTATAGAAAAGGAGTGGAGAAAGTGGGCAGCCTTGTCTTGTTCCTGTTTTTAGTGGAAAAGCTTTCATCTTTTCCCTACTCAGTATGATGGTAGCTATGTGGTTTTTACATATGGCTTTTATCATGTTGGGAAATCTCCACTTTATGCCAATTTTGATGAGTCTTAATCATGAAGGGATGTTGTGTTTTATCAAACACCTTTTCTGTTGCTGATTGAAATAATAGAGTTTTGATCTTTCTTTTTGTTAATATTGTGTATTACATTTATGGTTTTGCATATGTTGAACCATCTGTGCATCCCTGGAATAAAGCCTACCTAGTTGTGGAAGATAATCTTTTTAATGTGTCATTGGATACGATTTGCTTGCATCTTGTTGAGAATTTTTACATCTCATTCATCAGAGATATTGGTCTGTAGTTTTGTGTGGCTTTTTGTTGTTCTAGTTGTTATGTCATTGTATGTTTAGGGGATGAAGGTGATGGAGGCGTCATAAAATGAAATTTGGAGGGCTCCCTCCTTTTGAATCTTTAGAAATAGTTGCAATAGAATGGCGGTTAGCTCTTCTTTAAAAGTTTTATAGAATTCAAAAGTGAAACCATCAGGACCTGTGCTTTTCTTTGTTTGGAGGTTATTTATCAAGATTGATGCACTGTTAGCTAGACTAATTAGGAAGAAAGAAAGGAACTATATAAATTAAATTTGCAATGAAACAGGCACTATTACAACAGATATAACAGAAATACAAAAGATCATTAGAGAATATTACAAGCAACTACAGGCCAACAGAAAAGAAAACCCAGATGAGATGGATACATTTCAAGACACATATAAGCCACCCAGACCTCAGGTAGACATATAAATCTTGAATAAACCAGTTACAAACAATGAAATTAAATCAGTAATAAAATAACCTCCAGGGGATTTTGGTGCATGCTCCAAAACTCCTGCTAGAGGATGACACTTACGGTTGATCCTTTCTGCTTTGATTCACCCAGGCTCACATTTGTATTTTATGCATCTGCCCTCAGAACATCTTGCCAATTACCAAGAACATTGTGCACTTTCCAAACTACTGTGCTTTGGGACTCTGTATGCCTATAATGCTATAAATGTCATCCACTCCCTCACTGATCAAAACCTTCAAGGTACCTTCAATGCTTTTGGGATGAGTAGGATACAAATAGGTGCACACTCATCCTTCGACACTCAGCTCAAATATCACTGTTGCTACAAAACTTCCTCTGACACCCAAACAGACTTAGCCATTCTTTCCTCTGTGCTGTCACTGTAGTTAACACTTTGTACTACAGGTGTTATGCCTTCTTACACTGGAATTATAGATTCTTTTTTTTTTTTTTTTGAGAGGTTTTTGCTATAGGGTGCGTGCGCTCACCAGACAGACAGAGAGAGACAGAGAGACAGAAAGCGAGAAATCACCCCCCATGGGGGATGGCCACGCTGCAATCCCTTCTCCTCCATTCTCCTCTCGGGATCTTGGGCACACGCGCACACGAACCCGGCGTGAGTTTTAAGCCAGTGGGTCCAGACGCGAACCGCGGACGACTATGTGTGAGTCCAGCGACATAGCCATCACGATAACTGCTGGTTCCCGGAATTATAGATTCTTAAGGGCATACCCCCAATGTGTCCTTTAAAATGCTGGGATTATAGTAAATGTTCCCAATAAAAAATTGTTCAGTAAGATTTTATTTGGTGGCTTAGTAGGAATGCCAATTTATTCATACATCCTTTTATTTTATGCTTATCTACTTATTTATTGGGAAATAAAAAGAGAGAAAAGCAGATATAAAAAGAGACAGAAAGACACCCTCAACAGGGTCTTCACCCTCCTATCCATTTCATTTCAGGCAGCCAAGACCATGTGCATGTGTGTGCATGTCCTGAGATTACAGGGAAGAGCCTAGGATGTGAACTCAGGACCTTCCCAAGAAAGTTCATTGACATGACTGCTGTACCACTGTCAGGCCCTAACTCCTTTCCTTTAACTGAAGATAAATCCTTTTCTTCCTAAGAATCTTTCCTTCTTCTCTTCCTTCAACTGAGAGCACAGGTTTGAGAGACAATGTCATGAAGAGATGAGGTGAAAGACTATCAGCCAGATCAGTCACATTAAGTCTAGAGATCAGCAGAGTATATCTCTCCTCCTTAACTCATACCTAATAAATGAAAAAATAATCTTGATGTAAATCCAGATCAAGATGAAATTTTAAAAATTTTCTCTAATCATGAATTCTATTTCTGTCTTGATTTATGAGAAGAGTTTTAAAAATCACTATTTAATAAATGGTGGAAAACACAATCCTGTGCATGTTGGTGTAGCAAAAGGTAATGGGTTTGTTCTGTGGAAGTAATTGCTATCAGTTTCTAATCATATTTTCTATGCTAGGAAGCAAAGGCTCATTGGCAGTAAAATATTTTGAATTTTCCTTTTTCTTACACTGTTTTTATTTGTACTTACTTGTTCTATGAGAGTAAGAGACAGAGAGAGGGAGAGAGACAAGCACCCTCAACATGCACCAGAGTCCACCCATAGTGCTCCCAACCAGCCATGATCATGGGTGTACATACCTGGGATATACAGGTTGACCAGGAATCAAAACCCATGGTCTTCCATATGGATCCCACATCGTTCAAGTGGCATATTACTGCTGCATTACCAAGCTAGTCTGCCCTTTCTTGAATTTTTAAACAAAAATGTAAAGGTACATTTTATACTTCTTTCTCTTCTTAATATCTATAGGGTGTTAATTAGTGTGGTGGTAAAACTGAGCAGCACTTTGTATGTACATTAACTTGTATAATAATAGAGTTAAAAATGCAGGATTAGCATTTTCACCCACTATCATAAATGAACATCAGTTTTCTTCTTACAGCCTTGAAATACTGTTTCCCATTGAATTGAGACTAATAATTAGAAATAGCAAATCTTCTGATTCTTCTGATCTGAATGTTAAATCTAACACCAGTGTGTAATTTTTAATTTTCTTACTGTGAATGGTAATTAGCTAAACAAACGCTTAGCTAGTATGAATTGGTACTTCCCCCTTCCCCACTAACCACTATGTATTGCCTCCATGTAGACCCACTTCTTTTGGGACAAATATGTGATGAAAAGTAGTGTAAAGGGGAAAGGAGACTAGAGATATTTCTCAGAAAGAAGTGTACTTGGTCAAGTATGGGCAGGTGTATAAATATAAAAATGGCAGATTAGGGCTGTATGAGATTGATATTGTCTCCTGAGAAGTAAAATAAATTTTGTTTAGTATTAAATATAATATTTACCATGTAAACAAAAATTTGCCCTAGTATTATAGGTCATTTACTTACAACAGTAGGATGAGTTTACACCCACTTTCCCTCTGACTAATCGACATTTTCTGAACCCTAAGATTTTGGCCCCTCGTGACCAATTGTGATAGTCTTAACTGTTTGACTTTTACAATACACCATCATAAGTAACATATGTAATAGCTAACAACTGAAAAGACTCAGGTATCCTGAAAGTTCATTGTCTTGAGTTCCTTACCCAGAAGAAACTTGGTAACATCTTGCTCTGAACCCTCCTCGAGAGTGTCTGGCTCCAAGAACACAGCATCATTCCTCAAAGATAACATCATAGAAACTTTCCTGGAAAACCCCTGGATTCCCACTCCCAGACTCACACAGGCACATCCTGACCTGTATTTAAAAGCTCTGCTTGCCTCTCAATCATGGATGTGGTACTTTAAGAGTCTTGGATGCTCCCACTCTCCAGGTTCATGTTTTCTGTAGTAAAACCTTCCTCTACACATACACTCATCTCAGAAATTGTCTTACTATGTAACAAGCAGTCAGGCCCAGTCATACATTTGCCCAGTAACGAGACTATAGCATCCAACCTGTAATGTTGGACAGGGGGAGCTGGCAAAGAAGATTATTTATTTTTACAATCAGCTCAGGGTACCAACGGAGCCTTTGGTTTGAAGTATCTAGCTAAACACAACCACAGAACAGAACTATAAACACTATTTGGAAATGGCTGTCCCATCAGGCATCATCCCTCGCATCTTATCCTACACCATTCAGCACCACTCTGATACATTCATCTCATAGGCTTTGTAATGGAGCTATTATTCTCTTCTTCACAACTGGATTGAATTCTCCAAAGGTAGAAAATGCCTTTAGCTCATCCTTACACTCCCCAGGGAGTCTAGCAAAATGTATATCTTAAATATACTCTTGGAACAAATAAGCTGAATACCCATCATTCTGAAAGAATTAGTTGCTAACTCTGAGAAAGCTATTTCATACAAAGTCCAGACATACTTATTTAAATTACATGTCTTAAGAAAGTCAAGGAAGAAAAAGCACTTGTCTTATATAAAATGCACCAAAAAGGGTGTTCAAACTATGTGCCTGGCTAACTGGAGAGCCTCCTGAAGAGCAGCACCATTCTCACAAAGTCACCATTTGATGCAGTACACTCATTCTTTGACTTCCTTTGGCTGTTGTGAATAGTAGTTTGGGATGTCTGGAATAGCTGGTTTTTATTCTTTATTCAGAAAGAATTCAAGGCTTTTGAAACCAAATTATAATAATGAAGATTCTAACTTTGAGCCCAGTACCCTAAAATCTTCCACAAAGACTTAGATGGGAGGCAGAGAAGGCAAAGGCATAGTAGTCTGGGCCAGTTTTTGTGCATAGCAGTTATGTACTGCTCAAGAGAAGCTGAATTCTACCTGGCAACTATGGTTTGAATTCTCAGTCCAGTAGGCCTGAAACACACTGGCACATGTATGAATACTCACGATCCAACAGGTTGGAGGACTGGAGGAAAGGGGTTATAGTCTGACCAGACCCTGTGGAGGGTACTCCTCTTTACTCTGTAATAGCCTCATATATGTGTACATTCACCCCAATAGGAATTAAAAAAAAAAAAAGAAAGATATATCAGGCTACCAGAAGCAGAAGAAAATGGGACTCCTAATATTTCTTGAGGAATAATTCATGTGAATAAAAATAAATCACAGCAAACTAATTTTAACACTTAGCTTCAATAGCCACATATCAAAAAGTATTCATTGGTATGGGTGTATTTAAATTTAACTGAAGGTATTAATGTACAGTACATAAAAGTCCATAATTATAAAATAGACAATTAAAGTTTGGAGAATTTACCATTCAATTAGCTTTTAATAGTATCTTTCCATTTTGCATTTAAATGTAATTAGTTAACAATGTTTGATTTGATTCCCTTTTTCATCTCCTTCCCAGGCCTCACAGATCCTAACAAAATAAAATAACCACATCAGAGGTAGAGTGGAAAGTCTGTAAGAGACCTAGAACATTTTGCTTATTGTATGATTGACATGTGAATTGACAAGAAAATAGATCAGCCCTTACTGGTGACCAAGAAATTCATGGAAATGATGCCCCAGGCTATCAAAAGGGAAAGGAAAGCTATCTGCATCTCCCTAATTACATTCAAATAAATCCTCAAATGACAGACCCCATTACAATTAGAAATAAGCACTGCAATTTTATATTCGTCTCTACATCTTTTCTTTACTCTCAGAGGAAGGATTGTCTCTCTAGCATCTAATCCTTTCCCCATATTTTAATCGCATTATCTTTCATCTCCTTTTGAACCTGGCTTCATCACTTATTTTCTCCTTTCTGTTCCTTAACCCTTTCCTCTCCTCAGACAGCCTTATCTCAATTTATAAACTCACTGGAATTCTCACTTACAATAGCCCCATCTTCCTTACCCTGTATTACTTTTAGCTGTCACCCTTTCCTTCTTTCCTTTCTATTCAAGGTTATCAAAAGGACCCAGTTGTTAAAGGAGCTGGATCCCATGGTGCCAACCAGGATTTGAATCTTGACCTAGCAGCTTGAAAAACACACTGGGCATATGTTCATGTGTGCTCAAAATCTCAATAGGTTGGAGAGATGGAGAGATGGAGAAGGGACAGTGGCATAACCACATCCCAATAGGGGAGTTTTCTCCCTCATGTTGTCTCTCTGGTGTGCAAACGCACCCTCTAAGAATTAAGAAAAAAAAAGAGGGGGACTATCTAAACTCACTCTTTTACATACACCTTTCATTTACTCTCAAACTACTGCAATTTGCCCTTTAATAAAAGTACTTTCCCTAAAGCCCTAGTGGCTACTTTTATAAGAAAGATCTACGAAGTATTTATTGGTCCTTCTCTCACCTTTAACTCCTTGCTATATTAGGCACTGCTGACCCTTCCTTCCTTCTTAACTTTGTTTCCTTGAATTTCTAGAATAACAGTTTCTTCAGATCTTCTTGTACTCCCTGAATTTACTTTTAATTTGAAATATTGTTCCATCACTTGGTCTGCATGGCCTTGTGTAAGTTCCATGAGCTCCAGCATTAATTGTACTAAACTTGTCAGCCTCTGACTGGCCCCCGCCATGTCAGTCAGGGTCCCAGCAGGCAACAGAAGCAACGGTAAAGAGAGTCTAATCATAAAGGTATTGGGACCAGCAGATAGCATAATGATTACATCGCTGGACTCCCACATGGTCGACCGTGGTTCAAGTCCTGGACCTGGCAGTTTAAAACTCATGCCAGGCATGTGTGCATGCATGCCCAAAATCCTGAGAGAAGAATGGAAGAAAAGGAATTATGGCATGGCCATTTCCCCTGGGGATTGCGTCTTGCTTTCTGTCTTCTGTCTCTCCAGTGAATGCACATGCCCTATAGCAAAAATATCACTTAAAAAAAAAAAGGTATTAATGGGATAGTGAACCATCTGGAAATCATCACCAGAGCTGGAACTTGGTAAGCAGAACATTTTAACCATGAAAAGATACAGTCATCACTACCAAAACCAAAGTGAAACTGGGATGGGAAGAAGAATTCCTTCACTCTCTCTCACCTCTCTATCCTCTAATCATCCTCTGGTGCCTCTCACTGGTTAAATCTACCTGGAAATCCTCAGCACAATGGAACCTAGGTGAGGAAGACTTGAGAGGTCATTCTCCTGAGGCACAGCCTGGCAGGAAGGGTGGAGATGACCCTGGATGAAGGACCAGTAGGGGACAGCCAACACATGGTACATTGCCCTCCATCGTCTACATTCACTTAAAAACCATTTAATGTGCTAGAGAATGTTCTAGGGAGTTGGGGCACGAGAGTACATGAGACAGGAAAGATGGTCACTTTTGTGGTGTTTTTCATTCCACTTAGAACCGTGGAATGACATTTGGGGGGATGGTAAGTGCTATGAAGAAAACAGCAAGAATTTCCACCACTTTGACATACAGAAAGCAGTCTTTTAGATGAGGGTAATCACAAATCATGATGCTCTGTGAGGCTGAGCCACCTGAGAGGGTTCAAGTTGGTCTGGAGACCTCTCTAAGTATGCAGGGTGTGAATTGCTATATCAGGACCCTGTTGCTGGTGTTGTCTCTCTCACTCATGGAATAAATAAATAAACTTTAAAAAAAAAAAGAGAAAGAGCAGCTCTATAGTGTCGTGGTAATACACTGATCAAAAGAAGCTGGATCCCATAATGTGACTATGGTTCAAATCTCTGGTCTGATCAGTCTGAAACATGCCAGGCATGTGCACGAGAGTACCAAAGATCCAATGGGCTAGGAGATTGGAGAGAGATAGCAACATAACCAGACCTTGTGGAGAATACTCATCTCTCATATGCACTCATACGAACTCTATCATGAGCAATTTCTTTAAAATTATATTAAATTTTTTTAAAAAGAGGGTAATCAGGAGAGTCATTTCTGAGATCATGACAGTAGGGGGGGTTAAAATGAATATGAACAAGGAAACTAGTCTTTCTAAGA
The DNA here is from genome assembly GCF_000334495.1 of Tupaia belangeri chinensis. NCBI lineage: Eukaryota > Metazoa > Chordata > Mammalia > Scandentia > Tupaiidae > Tupaia > Tupaia belangeri. Next base: position 582,883 of record NW_006198462.1, on the reverse strand, counting down.
GCCAAGAAGCACGTTTTTGCAAGAGAAATCAGCAAAGGCCGAAGGCAAGCATACTGAGGTAACAACCAGTTTGACTCTTCCAAGGGAGAGACAGGAAGTCTGGGTGTCCAGAAACTGGGAAAGGGAAGGTAGCAGGAGGAGACATAAGAATATCAGGCAGAGGCTGATATTCATAAAGGGCTTTGTAAGTTAAGCCAGTCCCCCACCCCCCAAAGGTATTTTAAAGGCTGTTCATGGCGGGCTGGTGTATGTGGATTCAGACAGACCAGATTTCCAGTTCTAAACATAATTTTCACAACCTATGAAAAATAAATTGTAATGCAGCAAGAGTGGAATTGTTCCACTGAAGTTTGCATTGCCCTGACCAGATCTCCTGTGACCAGGAGAGGTAGATGGTGTCTTGGGTAGGAGCGGCACTGTTAAGGTCAGGGTAGACAGCTACTGAAGAGTGGCCCATTCACAAGCAGGCTGGCAGCCCATGGAGTGGATTAGAACTAAGGGCTCTGTGACTAGATTATATTCCTCTGAAATGTGGACTAGAGGATAAGAAAGGGCTTAACTCGTTGTTGCTAGTGTGAGAAATGATCAAAAAGGTAGAGAAGAAAAGGGACACAGTGAGGATGAAATAAGAGAGTAGCTTATCTTTAGAGGGGCCTGGGTTCATAATAGCTAATACCTTTTAATTAAGGTGGTCTCTATGCTTCTTTCTAGCAAGCAAAAAGGCTCTAACAAGTGCACAAGCTCCCAAGCTTGCATACTTAGATTTCTTTGCATTCATATCAGCCAGGAATGGCAAAAATTTGCTCTGGTAACAAATAAAACTGTCAAACCTTAGTGGTTTAAAACAACCAAGGCTTACTTCTCACTCACTTTACACACACATCATGAGGTGGCTGGGCCTCCATTCTGACTATCTTCTCTCCCAGACCAAGACTGATAGAGTATATACTCTCTGGAACATTGTTGATTGCCATGGCAACAAGACAAAGAGTTCTGGAAGGTCTTGCATCAGCAATTAAGTGCTATGCTCATAATTCATTTGCAGTAGGTGTAATGTAGCTCAACCCAACCACAAAAAAAGGGCATATAATCCTACCATTTACCTGACAAAATATTTTGCACACCTACCACCATTCATTTATCCATAACCATGGTGTTAACATGCTGTCTATACCTCGATGTCAAAATTTCTAGGAGAGGGGGCCCCATTTCAACTCCATATCCATATTTTCAACCATGTTCTAGAATGCCATGTTTGGACGGTGTCATAGACATAATAGGTCCCATGTATCAAGACCCAACTCTCCATCTTTTCCACAAACTTTCTGGAATTTCTTCTGGTCAGTGGCCTCATTATTCATCAAGTACCTCAAATAGGAAACCTAGGTGTTTTCCTTGATTTCTTCTCCCTCTCTTCTGACACCTCATCTGTTGCCATGCCCACAGATGCTTCTCTGTAACCTATCTTCAATTTACTAACACAAGGACCACTGCCCTGCTTCAGTCCCTCATGGAACCTTGTGTAGGCAATTCTATTTGCCTTCTGTCCCTTCATTTCTTCCTGTGTAAACTGCAATAATTTGTGTATTCAACAAACATTTAAAGAATGATCATTTCTTCTCAGAATTAATATGTAATAGACCCATTTTTAAGAAACCAAAAGTTTCTAGGGTTAGCCAGTGGCGTGGAGGTTAAGGTGGCAGGATCCCACATGGCCAGCTGTATGAATCAAGTCTTGGACTAAGGGCCAAGACCAAGGGCCTGAAAAGCGTATATGTGCTTTTCCAAAATCTTGAGAGTAGAATGGAGAAGAAGGGATTGTCGCATGACCATTCCCCCAGGGAGTGATTTCTCACTCACCACTCCCCACCCCCATCTCTCCCAAGTGAGCACACATGCCTCATAGCAAAAACTAAAATGAAAATAAAATTGTCTTAAAGAAAAAAAAAGGAACTGGAAGTCTAAAGAGAAAATAAGTGATGTAAACAAAATAATATCAAACTAATGGGACAAACGTGATAATAGTCTCAGGGTGGAAAGGAAATATCAAATTGCGTGTGATGGTGACAGGAAGGTAGTGTGGGTTTCTTCTACTAAGGAAGTGAAACTTCAGCTAAACATGTAGGGAATTCCAACAACTACAACTACCTGTGAACTACAGGAGTTAGAAAAGAGGTGAAAGAGGCAGATGGCATAATGGTTACATCGCTAGACTCCCACTAGTCAACTGTGGTTTGAGTCCCTGACCTGGTGACTTAAAATTCATGCAAGGCACCAGAGTGTGCATGCCCAAAATCCCAAAAGGAGAGTGGAGGAGAAGAGACTGTGGCTGGGCCCATTCCCTTAGGAGGTGATTTCTCACTTTCTGTCCCTCTGGCAAGCGGACGTGCTGTATAGCAAAAATCTCTTTAAAAAAATTATTGAATGCTGATTTCAGGCATAGTGCTAAGTAATTTTTTTTTTTACTTAATTCTCAAAACAATATTTTAAAGCAAAATTGTACTGTTAGCTTCATTTTGAAATTTAAAAAGAAACATTGAGGTGCAGTGCTTAATGACTTGACCAGTTGCACAGTAACTAAACCTGTTTTGCACCAGAGCCCAAGCTGATATCTATCTACTAAGTTATGCTGAGCTTCAAGGGCACCTAGATATGCCCACAGATACAAAGGATGTATAGGCCAAGAGAGAGGAACATAGGAGTCATCAGCTTACGGAGGGAAGGCATGGTAGGATCAAAGCACAGAGAATTCTAAAAAGGGAGAAGAGAAGAGGGCATAGCGAACATTAACCTTGGGGTGGTGGTGGTGGTGGGGGGGGTTTGAAACCCGCAAACGAAGGAGAAGAGGCCATCTGACAGCATGAACCCTTAGGAAACGTCCTGCTAGGACTCTTTTTCAAACACTCCTAGTCCAGCGCCTGGCACTAATAAGGGGCATTCCATCAAAGGTGGGCATCATACCTAATGCCTCCAGCTCCTAAAGCTCTAAGCAATCTGAAACCCACAGGAAGACCTCTATAACGGAAGGGAGGAGGCAGACCTAAGGAGGTGGAGTGGGGGACAATTAGCAAATTTCTCTCCACAACAGACCAAGAATTCTTCTAAGGTGGCCAGCAGCTCTCCTGCGGCCCCCTGGGTTCAGAGGTTACTGCGGGGAGAACCAGGTGGTACTAGGCGATGATCCAGCCTACAACCAGGGGTCTCCTGGGTCTGAGAGGAGGAGCGTGCGCACATCCCAGACCCTCGCCCTTCGCCCGAACCTCCACGTCACTGCGGAACCCGCCTCCGCGCACCAGCACCGGCTCTCCG
>NW_006198462.1:531904-578992 GCF_000334495.1 Tupaia belangeri chinensis | reverse complement strand
GCTGGTGCTGGTTTGCGTGCTGGCCGCCCTGTGCTTCGCTTCCCTGGCCCTGGTCCGCCGCTACCTGCAGCACCTCCTGCTCTGGGTAGAGAGCCTGGACTCGCTGTTAGGGGTCCTGCTTTTCGTCGTGGGCTTCATCGTGGTCTCGTTCCCCTGTGGCTGGGGCTACATCGTGCTCAACGTGGCCGCAGGCTACCTGTACGGCTTCGTGCTGGGCATGGGTCTGATGGTGGTGGGCGTCCTCATCGGCACCTTCATCGCCCATGTGGTCTGCAAGCGGCTGCTCACCGCCTGGGTGGCCGCCAAGATCCAGAGCAACGAGAAGCTGAGCGCTGTTATTCGCGTGGTGGAGGGAGGAAGCGGCCTGAAAGTGGTGGCGCTGGCCAGACTGACCCCCATCCCTTTTGGGCTTCAGAACGCAGTGTTTTCGGTAAGTGACTTCCCGTTGGCCTGCCCCTCTCCAAGTCTTTTTTCTTTTCTTTTTTTTTTTTTGAGTGGTCTAATGACTGCTCTGTGAGGGCGCATCATGAGATAAATAACAGCAGAGAAGTGACATTGACAGGAGTTGTGGTCGTAGCCTGAGAAATCGATCACAGAAATAAAAGAAATCTTAGTCCATGCCTCAGCTGGAGCTCGGTAAGAAAAAGAACTGTTCTCTTTTGGGGCGAAAGTTTGAAATGAAGGGCCGTTTTAACCGTGGGGCAGAGGACACATGAATGGATGTCCATTTTTAACATTTGTCATCTTGCTTCCGTAGCAGCTTTGGCAACAGGCAGTAAGTCTTCACATTCAACTTAGTTTTCTTTTTTGCCTGCAAATAATACACCCTGTATCTTAACTTTTAAGCGACTTGGGGCTGAAGGAAGCGTCTAAGTAAACAGTGGAGGGCATAGCTGCTGACTCCAGATTTTGGAATTTTCTAAATTGGTTATAGGCCTTTTCTTCAAGTAGTTTGATACAGTAAGGACAGTCTTGTTGATCTTTGGAGGAACTTCAGTTTGAAATCACTGAGTAGTGAATAAAACAAAATAGGACAGATAATCTTTCTGCTTAGTGAATATATGTTTTCCTTTATATGCACTTTTTTAGACTCGTTTTTGCTCTTGTATCCCTGTGTTCTGTCTTTAGGTTTCTATAGCTAGTGTGCTTCTCCATGCAACTGATTTAGGATAGAAACACTGCTAGTGAGGAGACCTTCTAATTCGAGTTTGGTCTTTATAAACTTTACAATTTCTGGAGACTACTAACAGTATCTGACTCCAGTTTGCTCTGTCCTGAAGTGAAGAGTTAGGATAATCTAGGTTTCTGAGTTCCTGAAATTCAATGATTCTTAACTGCAAAGAATTCATCTACAGAGTTCCAAGAACTCAATCATTCACCTGTACTTTAAAGAGTATTAAAGTATAGAAATATAGCATTAAAATCTATAGGAAATAATATTTTATTTATCTTAGTGATTTTGATATATTGTTTTATTCAAAATATTCAGCTCTGCAAACTTTCTTGTTTTGTATTAGGCATAATTCTAACCATGATGAAATTAAAATATTTTTCTTTTTTGTTTTTTTGAATCTCGTTCGCTAACTCTCTTGTTGATTCTGTCAAACTGCAGCAGCAACTGCAAATGTTTGGTGGAGGCGGTGGAACCAATTGAGGGGGTTTTGTGGAGATTAGATTTGGTGTTTATAGTAGTTTCATTTCAGCCTTAAATCTTTTCTTTTTACAGCCTCCTAGTACAAGTTACAAGCACAAACTTTGACCCAACCATGAGTTACAGTAGTTGTCCCAAGACTTTGAGAGAAGGCTGGGGCCAAGGAGCCTATACAGATTCATTCTGTTGGTTTGCTTTGTCTTCCGGAATAATTCCTTGTTCCTTTTCATTTCCATTTACTGTATGCCAACTATTATTCTGGGCTCTTTTTCCACATGTTATTCCTAATCCTTAAACCAGCCCTGCAGAAGGTGATTATGCACACTTTATAGATTGTTGTCTACTAATTAGCAGCAGCACAGGACTGGTTCTGTGGAGTCCTTGTGTCTGCTTATAATCTTGACTGGTCAAGTTGCTTATTCTCTCTGTGCTTTACTTTATTTGTAAAATGTACAAAGTATGGTACTAACTTCATAGGGCTATTGAGAGGATTACCTAAAATAAGTATATAAAACAGAGTCTGGCCTTAACATCAACATGTATATATTGTTGGCTTTTTGTTTTTTCTGCTGTGTCCCAGATCACAAAGATTGTAAGTGAATGACAAAGTTAAACTTTGAACTGTGGTCTGGTCTGATGGTAGGGTCTCTACCTGTGGCCCTCTCTTATTTCTTTCATGTGTGTATTTAGTGCCTAGTGTAGTCATGAGTATAGAGCAGGGACTTATATGTTTATTGACTGACAATAAGGTAGGTTTTTCTTAATGTTTCATCTACATATTAAATACATGAGTATAAAGTTGTACTTTTTACTTGGAAATAATTTAAGATATGAAACCAAACTTGACCAGGGATCAATCTCAATTGGGCATTGTGGGATCAAGAGACAAGAAAGAAAAAAAAAGGAAAGTGGCCACTGGAAATAGATATTATTGTCACCGTTTTTGTAAGAAAGTATAACTGAAGTTTGAACCCAGGATCGGCTCATACTGTGCATCGTAACTATAAAATTCGTACTCATAGCTGTAAGTGGTGAAGCCACCGGATATGGTCTGTCATATCTTAGTTCATTCCTAGTATTCTGAACTGTAGGCCTTACAGAAGTAGGCCTTTCAATCAACATAGTTTCCAGAATATACTGAGGATGTGTAAGAGAAAAAGCCTTGCTTAGGCCCCTGTTGGTTTCAGTCTGATTTTTCCTTCTACCTTTTAGAACTTCATTTCATCTTATTCCCCTCTGCTCACAGCTATCCCCTTTTCAGGCATGTTTCTCTTGCCTGTCTTTGAATATATACATGATTGGAGCTAGCAGGTGGCATCACAGTTAAGGGACTTAACTCCCACATGGTCAAACATGGTTGGACTCCTGGACCTGGCAGCTTGCTTTCTCACTTTCCATCACTTTCTGTCTTTCTCTGGTCAAATTAAAAAATAATTATAGCAATAGTAAATCTTTAAAAAAAGAAAAATCCATGCTTTTGTTTGTTTTGAGTTTCAGTTAATGCTCATTTTCTCAATGCCCATGTTTGAAGACATTTGTCTGGGCTTCTTTCTTTTTTTTTTTTTTTAGAGGTTTTTGCTATAGGGCGCGTGCGCTCACCGGACAGACAGAGACAGAGAGATAGGAAGAGACAAATCACCCCCCCAGGGGGGATGGCCACACCGCAATCCCTTCTTCTCCATTCTCCTCTCGGGATCTTGGGCACGCACGCACACGCACCCGGCGTGAGTTTAAGCCACCGAGTCCGGAACTCAAACTGCAGTCGACTACGTGGGAGTCCAGCGACATAGCCATTACGTAACTGCTAGTCCCTGGGCTTATTTCAAAGAAGTTAAGGGAAGTGGTCACCAAAGGCTTTGAAAATAGTCCTTACTTAGTCCATGCTGGGTGACCTCCATGTTTTTCTCCCCTGTGGAATAGAGTAAAGTTGTGAGGGTTAAATAAGCTAGCTAATGCAGTGAAGGCATTAAGTATTTTGCCTGGCACATAGGCACTTCTCAGTAATCATTTGCTATTTTATTAATGGTGGAGGTAGTGCTATTTACATTTTAGATGCAGGAGCTGATTGTAAAAGGTGAGTACATGGAAGAAGTTAAGGGGTTTTTCTTTGCTTCCTATCTGTCCTCAGCCGTAGTTCTTTCCTTTTCACATATATGCCAGAAAGGGATAAGCAAGCTGACACTAGACTTCTGGAACTCTCAAAATAGAAAATATATATGTCACACTTTATGATATTAGTTTTTAAACCATAGGAAGTAATTTCTCAAGGACATATTTAAAATTTTCTGTTTTAAAAATGCACTCATCATTTCTGTAGGTAAATAAGTTGAAATAAGTAAAGTTTTTTTTTGTTTGTTTGTTTGTTTTTTTGAGAGAAAGATTTTTGCTATAGGTCATATGTGCTTGCTGGAGGCACAGAGAGAGAAGTGAAAAATCACTCTCCTTCCAGGGTAGATGGCCACATCGTAATCCTTTCTTCTCCATTTTTCTCTAGGGATTTTTGGGTACTCATGCACATGTACCCAGTGTGAGTTTCAAGCTGCAGGGTCTGGGATTCGAACTGTGCTCATCCATGTGGGAGTCTAGTGTCTTAACGGTTATATCACCTGCTGGTTCCCTTTTGTTGTTTTTGATGTTTTTAATGTAATCTTGCATCTACAGGTCTCACTGCTGGTAAGACTGGTTTTTAAACTTGTATTTCTGATTCTGTTCTTGTCTAGATATATATCTAGATGACACTTATTATTTTCTTAATGGATAGTGAGGATAGGCTAAAGTATGCTGCAGTAACAATCCCCCAAAGCTCAGTAGTTTAAAAAGCAAAGGTTTATTCTGCTTGGTCAGGTGAGATTTGGTTTGAGGAAGGAGGTAGAAGAGCTCTATTTCATGTCAGTTTTGCTGTGGGATCCTGGTTGACAAAGAAAGCTGCCATCTTGCAGTTGATATCTGTGATACGGTGAATTGCATGCTTGCTGGCTTTTAAGCTACCAGTTAGAAATAATCTCACTTTTTAATGACTTGAACAAGTTACAGAGCCACAGCTAACTTCAAAGAGCTGATGGGTATTCCTGAGAGGACAGAGAACAGGAGAAACTGGTAGGAGTCCTAATGACAGGTACTTGACTATCTCATCTCTCTCATTCCCCATGTCTAATGATTGGCCGAGTCCTGTGGATTCTACCTCCTAAACACTGGAGTCCAGCCCACTGCTTATACATGGTTTAGGCTTTTCAACTTTCCACCCAGTCTCCCTGACTCCTGGCCAGGGCTTTTCCATCTTTATTCAAAAAGATCTTTCCAAAATACAGATGTTTTCTTGATACTCCTCTGCATGAAATCCTTAATTGGATTTTCTTATTACCTTAGGATGGATACATTTTAAACCCCCAATGGAGTTACCTCTATAGCCCCTTTCTAGTCATTTCACAATTTGCTATTTTTTGTTGTTGGTGCTTTTTTTGTTTTTCTTTTTTGCTATAGGCCTCATGTACTTGCCGGGAGTGAGTGAGAGAGATTAGAGAGAAAGTGAGAAAGCACTTCCAAGGGCAGATGGCCACGACACAGTCACTTTCCTCCATTCTCCTCTCAGGATTTTTGGGCATGCATAAACACATGGTGTAATTTTCAAGTTGCTGGGTCCAGAACTTGAACCATGAAGTCAGTTGTGTGGAATCTGGTGCCTTAACCACCAGGCTACCTGCTGGCCCATTATCTTCCTTTTGATGAGTTAACTTATTTCATCTTTAGTATTCTGAGAGATAGGCATGATATTTCTGATTTAAACATAACAAATGAAATCCCATCTGTAGCCTTGAAATTCTAGGTTCCTGTTTTTATCAGTTGCTAGATATGGGACTCAGGATTGCTAGGAAAGAACTGTTGATGCAACCATAGAAGGACAATGAATCTTAAAAGAGTAAAGCCATGTAGAAGAAACTAGTTGATAAAGTTGAAAATTGAAATGATTCACACTAATAATATCCCATTTGTATTTAGCTAGAATTTAAGTGTTCTTATGAGGTCAGTTCTATGATGTATCTGGAAACCTACAGTTGAAACCTACCTTCTGTGTCAACATGACATAGTTATATTTACTCTTTTGAACCATAGTTTCTGCTATTGTAAAATGTATTTAAGAATACCTGGTACAAGCTATGATAAAATATATAGTTTGTTTATTTTTCCCTGTTTCTTTCTTTTCATCATAAACATCCTAAAATGAGAATGTTGAAGCTCAGGGATTTCTTTTTTCAATAACTTAACAAATATCTACATTGTTCTTACTGAGTGCTAGGCAATGTTTTATCATATACATGTTACTTATTTAATGCTCATTTCAACTCTAATGCTCATCTTATAGCTGAGGCATTTGAGGCACAACGTGATGAAGTAATTTGCTAAGATCACATGGTAGTAAATGATTAGAGCATTCCCTATCAGGGTACTAGTGTTGGTCCAAGAAGAGCTGGGTTACTCAGAGACCACAGATTCCAGATGTAGAAAACTTGTCCTAGAGTGCCTTGCATGTTACAGTATGGAGGACCTCCATGTGTCAGGCACTGTGTACAAGGTTCTATACAGTTGACGTAGTTATCCCAGGATGTAGGAGCAGGGGTCAGCAAATAGTACCCAATATTCAGTGGCATACATGCTAAGAATAGTCTTTCTATTTTTAAATAGTAGGGAAAAATAATATTTCGTACATATGAGAAAAATTAGGAATTAACATTTTAGCATCTGTAAATAGTGTTACTGAAATATAACTGTGTTCATTGATGTGTTACTCCTTTTAAACTAAAATGGCAAAGTTAAGTAGGCCTGCAAAGCCTAGAATATTTACTACCTGGTACTTTTATGGAAAAAGTTTGCCGCCTTCTTCATTAGAGTTACTGCAACAAACAGCCACCAAGCCTAAGCCCCTGCAACTGTAGAAAGAGGCCCTTAAGTTCTAACATTTATCTTACTTTTTAGTTAACAAAGTTAATAATTTAAAAAAGCAAGATAAGGTACGGTGTATAAACACAAACAAAATAGAAATGAGTAAGTTTTAAAATGCAAGGCCTTACCCATTACCTTGGCTCACTTCCCAGTGGAATCACTTTAAAGAATTGCATGTTATCAAACTGTTGGTTACTTTGGTTGTATGTGTGGGTCCACGGTAGTATAGAAGCAAAATCAAAGATGTGTTTGTTTGCTTTTGGAAGGGATAGAGAGCTGTGAAACTGCTGCTGACTGAACTAATGACAGTGAAGGATATCATTATCGCTTGAAGCAGATATTACTGTTTAAAATAACTTTTCCGAGAGTTCTTACTATCAAGAAGAGGGTAAGGTACTTCTAGTAACTTAGTTCACAATTGATTAGAAATTTATTACAATTAAATAAAAGTTTTTGGCAAGTGACTCTAAAACCACAAATAACATAAAAGTCTTCTCCTATGGACTCTTTGGGGACTTCTAGTTCTGTCTCAGCTCCCATGTGGCCATGGTGAAGTCATTTAATGATTCTGGCTCCTGGTTTTTTTTGTTTGTTTGTTTTGTTGTTGTTGTTGTTGTTTTTTGTTTTTTTTTTTGTAAAATGGGAAGGGTTAGACAAAATCTCAGAGTTTGTTTTAAAAAGGGCAGAATGTTCTGAGCAACAATTTAACATTACCTTTTTTTTTTTTTGCGGGAGGGGGGGGAGGAGAGGTTTTTGCTATAGGGCGCATGCACTTGCCAGAAAGACAGAGAGAGGATGTAGGAGCAGGGGTCAGCAAATAGTACCCAATATTCAGTGGCATACATGCTAAGAATAGTCTTTCTATTTTTAAATAGTAGGGAAAAATAATATTTCGTACATATGAGAAAAATTAGGAATTAACATTTTAGCATCTGTAAATAGTGTTACTGAAATATAACTGTGTTCATTGATGTGTTACTCCTTTTAAACTAAAATGGCAAAGTTAAGTAGGCCTGCAAAGCCTAGAATATTTACTACCTGGTACTTTTATGGAAAAAGTTTGCCGCCTTCTTCATTAGAGTTACTGCAACAAACAGCCACCAAGCCTAAGCCCCTGCAACTGTAGAAAGAGGCCCTTAAGTTCTAACATTTATCTTACTTTTTAGTTAACAAAGTTAATAATTTAAAAAAGCAAGATAAGGTACGGTGTATAAACACAAACAAAATAGAAATGAGTAAGTTTTAAAATGCAAGGCCTTACCCATTACCTTGGCTCACTTCCCAGTGGAATCACTTTAAAGAATTGCATGTTATCAAACTGTTGGTTACTTTGGTTGTATGTGTGGGTCCACGGTAGTATAGAAGCAAAATCAAAGATGTGTTTGTTTGCTTTTGGAAGGGATAGAGAGCTGTGAAACTGCTGCTGACTGAACTAATGACAGTGAAGGATATCATTATCGCTTGAAGCAGATATTACTGTTTAAAATAACTTTTCCGAGAGTTCTTACTATCAAGAAGAGGGTAAGGTACTTCTAGTAACTTAGTTCACAATTGATTAGAAATTTATTACAATTAAATAAAAGTTTTTGGCAAGTGACTCTAAAACCACAAATAACATAAAAGTCTTCTCCTATGGACTCTTTGGGGACTTCTAGTTCTGTCTCAGCTCCCATGTGGCCATGGTGAAGTCATTTAATGATTCTGGCTCCTGGTTTTTTTTGTTTGTTTGTTTTGTTGTTGTTGTTGTTGTTTTTTGTTTTTTTTTTTGTAAAATGGGAAGGGTTAGACAAAATCTCAGAGTTTGTTTTAAAAAGGGCAGAATGTTCTGAGCAACAATTTAACATTACCTTTTTTTTTTTTTTTGCGGGAGGGGGGGGAGGAGAGGTTTTTGCTATAGGGCGCATGCACTTGCCAGAAAGACAGAGAGACAAAGCGAGAAAGCAACCCCCAGGGGGATGGCCACACCGCAATCTCTTCTCCTCCCTTCTCCTCAGGATCTTGGGCACGCACGCACATGCACCCAGCATGAGTTTAAGCCACTGGGTCCAGGACTCGAACCGCAGTCGACTACATGGGAATTCAGCGACATAGCCATTACGCTAACTGCTGGTCCATACCTTTAATTTTTTAACAGATTAGTGATAGTGTGTTTTGTTAAAAAAAAAAGTACTTATTTTCTCATCTTTTAAAATTCTTATTCTGTGCCATAGCTGCTCATAAATTCAAATGAAGACTTGTTATTGTATGCCAGTGTACTTACTGATTGTTTCATCTTACCATTAAAGTATACTGATTTGCTGCCAGTGGTACAGTTAGGAACAATAGAAAGACTGAGACACAGTCTGTGTTTTGAAGGAGCTTAAAGTCATATGGATTGGCCAAGTTGACAAATGTAGTATCTGCTTAGCCTGTATCCCTAGACCTCACACCACCACTGAGTACAGTTGACCATTAATTTCCTGAGACTGTTCCCCCTTATACCTCTCTAGTTATCAGCTTCTATAGTATTTATGAGCCATATACAAGCTTACGATTCAGAAACCTGTATCTCTAACCTGCTATTATGGTAACGTATATGTAGTATACCTCATTTCTCTTTTCCTAGGTTAAAAGTAAAAATTTTTTAAAGCAGAGAGGCTTTATTAAAATTTATTTTGGCTCGTTTGTTTTTTCTATCTCCGAAGTATATTCACTGTAAAAATCTTGACAAGTATAGCAGTATACAACAGAAAATAATTACTAGCATTTTAGTATTGGGGCTGCCCTGTAACCTAGTGGTTAAGGGAGCTGGATCCCCCATGGCCAACCATCAACCATGATTCAAATCCCAGCCCTAGGAATCTGAGGAAAAAACACTGGCCACATGTGTATACATGCTCAAAATTCCAACAGGGTGAAGAAATGGAGAATTACGGTGTGACCTCTGCCTTGTAGGGGGATGCTTTTACCTACTCTCTGTGCCTTTGTGTGTCCTTGCCAGGAGGTACAAAGTACCAAGATCTGGAAGTTGAAAAGAACAAGGAGTATTCTAGAAACCAAGAAGATTTTGATGTGACTGGAACATAGTGTGATGTGAAGCATGAAACCATCAAAGACCAGGTCATGAAGCACTTGCAGGCTGGAGAATCTTACCTTCATTCTGATGGCAGAAGAGGGAGTTTAAAGCAGGATTAGGTTTGTCTCAGTGGGGGTAGTCTGGTATCAAGATTGAGAGGAGGAAACTGAATAGGGAAGGCCTAGATTCTTAGATATTTGGAAGTGCAATTGACAAGACATAATATTAATAGATGTGGGGAATGAGGTATGAGCTGTATTCTGAGGTTTCCAGCTAGGGCAGTGCAGTTGGGAACACAGAAAAGAGGTGTTCTGTGAGGAGAAATGGGAAAGGAATGGGCAGTTAATAAGTTTCCTTACTACTTATTGTTCAGAGTGAAAGCTAGTTGCCAATTCTAAACTCTCTAACTTCTTCCTCAACTTTTCTGAACTGTCAACAGTAAGCATTTCACAGATGCAAACAATAAAATATGTAGTTTATCAATAAATAATAATTAGATGAAAAGATTGAACTATAGTCATGTAAATTAACTTTTAAAGTTTTTAAACATTTTTAACTGAATTCATAATGATATGTGTTTATGGGACACTGTATACATATATACATTATGTAATGACCACGTCAGTGTGCTTAGCATATCCATCACCCTTGACCTCTATCGTTTTTATGTGTTGAGAGCATTTACATTCTTCTCTTCTATTTTGAAAGATACAATAAATTATTTTAACAGTTATCACTCTACTGTGCTATATAGAACACTAAAACATATTCCTCCTGTTGTTTTGTACTTGTTAACCAACCTTTCCTATTTCTCCTCTCCTCTACCCTTCTCAGCTGCTGGTAATCACTATTCTACTCTCTACTTCTATGAGGTCAACTTTTTTAGCTTCCATATATGAATGAGAACATGGGGTGTTTGTCGTTCGGTGAGTGGCTGATTTCACTTAACATAACGTCCTGCAGGTTCATCTATGTTGCCTCCATTATAGGATTTCATTTATGGCTGAATAGTGTTCCACTGTATAGCTATACCAAATTGTCTATATCCATTCATCTGTTCATGGGCATTTAGGCTCATTCCATGTCTTGGCTGTTGTAAATAGCCAAGAAGAAAACCTAGGAGTGTAGCACTCTGACATACTTCATTTCCTTGGATATATACCCAGTAAAGGGATTGCTAGTTTCCTCCTTTTAAAAATCATTGTAGGAATTCATGATGTTTCCCAATATTAGTAAATATATTTTAATTGAAATTATCTAATATCTTAATAGTAATTGTTCAATAAACAGCATCCCCCCCAAATAAACCAGAAATATAGGAAGGTTTAGTTTGCCAAAACACATACTAGATCACAGATTTACAGAAAATTTGAGGTCTTCCAAGCAGATCATTTTATATTCTTTATTCCATCCATGCCAAGATATTCTTTGCAAAAATGAAAAAGTTTCTTAATGGGTCCATTAAAGCCAGAAAAACAGTTGTGCAAAGAGACGTAAACTTAGAAACTGGAAGAGCTCAGGCAGGGTTGCCCAGGAAGCTGGACTCTGTGCTTGTGCTGGGAGGGCAGCAGGCTCAAAGTTCAGTGAGGAGAGTGGAGGGAAGGATTTGAAGATAGAGGGTGTTTTTTTAATTGTCGTCCCCAAAACAAGGTGAAGCAGCTCTTGTTCTTTGAGAATTTAGCATGCCCCTCCAAGTTGGATACTTAATTGTTTTCAGGTTCTATCTGGTATAATGGTGACATAATGTTCTATGTTAACCCCTACTGGCCCATATAAATGAACTGCATCTCGAAGTAAGTCCCAGTATTTTGAGAGTAAGAATAGACATAATTTTAAAGTGCTCCTAGGGTTTTGAAAGCATTAGAGATGGTAGTGAAGTGGCATTTGCCATATCTGAAAGTTTCACTGTAATATTTCTGATCACAGAATTTATTCCACAGGATAACACTGATATCTTAAGTTGAGATTTCTAGAGTTCTTGATATTGGAAGATACCTCCTGAGCCAAGATCTTAAAGAGTATAGAAGGCAGGAATTCCAGTGAAGACTGCTTTAGGTTCATGTGAATTCTTTCTGGAATGTAGAACAAGGAGACATTTTTAAAACTTTGGTGGATAAAGGGGCCAGTAGGTGGCATGGTGTTTAGGATGGATCCACATGGCCAGCTCTGCAGTTTGAGTCCCGGCAGCCTGAAAAAAACATCCTAGAGTAGAATGGAGAAAAAAGGATTGCAGCATGGCCACCCCCGCTGGGGGGCATTTATTTTCCCTCTCTTTGCCTCTCTGTCTCTTTCCAGTTAATGCACATACCCTATGGCAAAAACCTAAAAAAATATAAATAAAAATTTTTTTTGGTGAATGATGGCTTATTGGAGGAAGAAGTTTTGATGAGTCTCGTCAAAGACAGAAGTTAGGTAGAGATTCTGAGTAGTAATTTGGCTTAGAAATGCCATTCTTAGCAGTTGGACCAGCAGTTGGCATAATGGCTGTGTCACTGGACTCCCATGTAGTTGACCACGGTTCACGTCCCGGACCCGGTGTCTTAAACTCACGCCGGGTACATGTGTGTGCCCCCAAGATCCTGAGAGGAGAAGGGATTGCAGCGTGGCCATCCCCCCTGAAGGGTGATTTTTCCCTTTCTTTCTCTCTCTCTCTCTGTCTTTCTGGTGAGCACACATACCCTATAGCAAAAACCTCTCCAAAAAAAAAAGAAATGCCATTTTAAAATAATTTGGAATCAGTTTATCTTCAATAAAGGTATCAGTAGTTTAAAACTGTGTGTGTAAGTTGTTGTACTGCTCCACTGGTTAAGTCATTGAACACACTCCAGCAAAACTGTTTACAGTGATTAACTGAAATTCATTTTTGCTTTCTTTAGGCATACAGCTTTTCAGATAAGAAATATAAATAATACTTTCTCTAAATGAGATTTCATCATGAGAAGTTTGATAAAGTTTGATTTAAAAATTGGACAGTGGTCTCGATAACGAGTTCAGTGACAAGACTGTTTCAGACTTAGGATCTGTTTTTAAAATACCCATTTGCATATTATGGATGTCATATGTGAATGTCAGTTATGTGTTATATTTAGAGAAACTTCATTCCATTTAAAGGCTATGGACTGAGACTTTACATTCTGATATTTTGGGACTTAAATATTTATTTTAAAGGTAACTTCCTCAATATGTAATGTTTTGTTAACTGTAATATAATAATTTTATAAGACTCTTTTTTTTTTTGGCAGATTTACTCATCTTACTCATGTGTTTGACATGTTTATTCTAAAGAAAGTTCTCTGCTTCTATAAGTGCTCTAAATTGACAGAGGAACCATGGCTCCATTCACATCATCTGTTCACTGGACTCTGAGTATAAGCATTTTCCTCTTTTATCCAAGGCCTCTGACAAGTATCATCCCAACTACGTTTTCTGTCTTTGCAGAAAAATTTCCTGGCATGTGCCCAGAGACAGTCAAACTACTGCCCACTTCGCTGGTACACCTTGTACTTCCCCTCCCACGTTGTCCTTGTTCATTCTCTTCCTGGAACACCTACATTGGCCTTCATCATCCCACCTATCTTTGCCTGCCACACTCATGTTTAGCTTTGTGTCCATTGTCAATTCCTTTTTCCACCAATCTACCCACTTCCACCAATCTACCCAACTAATCTTAATGTTTCCTTACTGTTTTGTTTTGTTTTGTTTTTTTAATTTGCCAGAGGTACTTGTGAGAGAGAGAGAGAGAACTCCCCCCATGAACATAGTCACACACAATTCCTTCTCCATTTCTCCTTCCCATTGAGATTTTGGATATTCATGCACATGAGCCCAGCATGTTTTTCAAGCCACCAGGTTCAGGATTTGAACTGTACAGTTGGCCATGTAGGATCCCAGTACCTTAATCACCAGACCATGGGCTGGCCTCTTCCTTACTCTTCAGTGTTCTGCACATAGACCTCACGGCTGCTATTCTTCATGTTTCTAAGAAAGTTAGTATGTATTTGTGTGTAAGTCCTACAAAGGCAGATACTTTGTCTTACTTTTTATCTTTTACAAGGCCCTATCAGAGCTTCATACTTGGGCAGTTATTGAGCTAGTGATTGATAGAGGTAACTTGTTAACAAATGGTTGCTACAGTATTCTTTCTGTATTAGCCATAAGCCACCTCCATTTCATTACCTGTGAATAGAGATAAATGTGCCACCATTGAAAATGCGACTTACATGATTATTGGCTTATAATATAGTTATACAGTAACCTATATATAGCTGATTAAAATACCAAATCTTAAAATTAGTAAACAAGTTTAACAAAGTTGCCTGTAGCTTTTTTACATACTGCTAATACCCAAATAGGCTTGCTGAAAAGTTGTTCTCAAAAAATTAATAGCAGTAGTTGCAACAATAATTGGAAATTATTAGAAATAAACTAATAAGTGCATGTGTGTGAATAAATCTAAACTTTAGTTATAGGTGTAAAATAAGATTTTGAGTAATTATACAAACACTTCTGTATAAGAATATCAGATATTTTGGTAATTTCATATCTGTCCATCCAATTATTTGAAAATTTACCTTTGTCCTAATGTAAAGTTTACTGAATTTTTTTTTCTTTTTGAATGACAGAGTGAACCATAAGAAAAATAGGTGAGAGTAATTATAGTAGCTTAAAAAAGGATGAGAAATGAAGGGTTTTGAAGGGAATGGACAATTCCTTGCCAGAGATTAACTGATAGTCTTCACTGCAACTTGGTTTAATATAAGATTTGAGAGATAAATGGGCCTCAGACCTTTTATATACAGTATTGTCACTTATAATGTAAACATCACAAGTCTAAAGAAAAGTTATTCACTATTCAGTGTATAATGCTCAAAAACTGGAGGATGGGGCAAGGGGAATAAAACTGTATCCTTGCTTTAATCTGAATAAATATGAGAAAGAATAAGACATAAATGTTAAAAGGGAAAGCCTAATCAAACATCTTTATATAGGTAAAACTAACAATGGATTAAAGAAAAAATTTTGTGCAGCTAAAAGCAATGGGAAAATGAGAGGAAAATATGTTTATGATATCTGACTACATATAAAATTAGAAACATTTGTGTGCCAAGAAGAAGGACCCTTCAGTGGGAAATACAGCCGCATATAGTAGATGAAAGGCTGCCCTCACCTTACATAGACCACTGACAATAAATAAGAAAAATACTTAACCTTCCAATATAAAAGAGCAAATAAAGTGATAAAAGAAGTGCAAAAAATGCATATAGAAAACTAGTATAAAATATAAATTAAAATAGTACAGGTTAAATAATGATGAAACATTTTTATTTTTATCAAATCAAAGAAGCTTGGGTTTTAATACTTTACATGGATAAAAATATGAAATGGGCACATTCATGTATTACTTTCTGATGGACACATGCATCGGTGCAAGTGTTTTGGGAAAATAAACAATGCTAACTGTTTGAGCTCAGAATGGGGTATCCTAAAATATTGAGATACATTTTGTATTAGTCATTTATTGCTGTGTAACATCTCTTCAAACGTTAGTGTCTTGAGCCAGCTGGTGGTGTGGTTAAGGCAGCTAGATCTCACATGACCATCTGTGTGGTTCACTTCCCAGATGGTGGCTTGAAAGACATGTCAGGAGCATGTGTATGCATGCCCCAAATCCCCATAGGACAATGGGAGGAGGGAGGGATTGCTGCTGCAGCTCTGGCCATCCTTCTAGGAGGTGCTTTCTCACTTTCCTGCCCTCCCTTTCCAGTGATATCACACACCCTATGGCAAGTTGAAAGAAAAAGGTTAGTATCTTAACCTAAGAAATACAGTCTCACAGCTTCTGTGAGTCAGGAATTCCTATGCCACTTACCTGGATTTGTCTGACAGGCTCCCTCACAATGCTGCAATCATGATGTCAGCCAGGGCTGCAGTCTTCTTAAGGCTTGATACTCCTTTCAGCGTTTGTTTTATCCCAAGTCTTCTACATTCTGCATGTATTCCCTTTATAATCATTTTAAAAAGTCAGAAGGTTTTGTCAAGTATTTCAGCTTATTCTATTTACAATGAAAAACCATTAGCAAGACTTAACACATTTTTATATTGGATGGAACTTTTACTTGGTAATGAATCATTCGCTTTAATCTACTCTTCTAGATTACTGATCTCTCATTACCCAACTATCTGATGGCATCTTCAGTTGGACTGCTTCCTACCCAGCTTCTGAATTCTTACTTGGGTACCACCCTGCGGACAATGGAAGATGTCATTGCAGAACAGAGTGTTAGTGGATATTTTGTTTTTTGTTTACAGGTGAGTTTAAGGCCAAGGGTTTTCTCCTGTTTTCTTTTTACATTGCATTGTTAATTTAAACTGAACAGATTTCATTGAAAATAATTTAAGAGGATTTTTCCTTTTTAGATCTTTTCTTGTTCTTTCAATGCTGCTTCACATTTCGACAACATTAAATTTTTTAATTGTGTGGATAGATGAAAGTGTGCAAAACTGAATTGATACTTACTAGAAATTTTCTTTAAGATACAAAGAAGAAGAATGACAAAATAGAGTTCTTTTCCTGTGATTATTTTCAGTTATCAAAAATCAAATACAATTTTGACTTTGTGTAAAGTAGTATAAACATGTTTCTGAAGATAATTTTACTGATATTTGATAGAGTTGAGTTTTTATCATACTACGTTATCTTCGAATGATTGAAACTCTTCTGTTTGTATTTTTTAGAGTATTAGTTACATCGGTAATACACATTTCTTTCTAGTAGTTTGATATAGAACAAAAATAATTGTTTTAAAAAAGATTGCCTTATAAAAACTGTCTAGTGTTTTCATTACAAATCTGAATATGATGTGTAATTTGTTGTTAGTACTTGTTATAGTTTGGGGTGCACATAATTCCATATAATAAACTGATGAAAAAGGAAAATTCTGTCATGTAGATAAATACATTTAGGACCTTAAAATTGCATGCATGATGAGTTTTAAAAGTCCATTTTTTAAATTTTGAAATGTTTTATTCCTGAGATTTGCCAAAATCAAAAATCACCAGAATTTTTGACTAGTTAATAAGATGATGATAGCTGGGACCAGCAGATGGTGTAATGGTTACATTGCTGGACTCCCTCCTAGTTTGAGTCTCGGATCCAGCAGCTTAAACTCAGGGCAGGCGCATGTGCATGCATGCTCAGGATACCGAGAGGAGAATGGAGGAGAAGGGATTGTGGCATGGCCATACCCCCTGGTGAGTAATTTCTCGCTTTCTGTCTCTCTGTCTCTCCAGTGGGTGCAGGCTCCCTGTAGCAAAAAATCTCTCTCTTTAAAAAAAAAAAAAAAAAATCACAGCTAACCTTTGTTTATATACAACTTAAGCTCATTTAATCCTTACCCAAACCTTATGAGTTACAGACTTGAATTATCCTGAGTTGATTGTGTTCCAATCTTTCATTCAGTGATACTTCTGTGGTATCTTGAAACTGTCCATAGCAGGAACATTAGATACCCTGGGAAATGACAAAAGGTACAAATCAAACTACCCACTTCTGCTCCCCAAGAACTGGTTTACAAGGAAACCACTGGATAGTAACTTTTTCAAAGTCACAGCTATGGTGGCAGAACCAGGATTTAAACCAAAGTTGTTGGTTTTCACAGTGCTCATAATCAATAGGTTCTAATAATCCGAACAGACAGTACTAATGAGATAGACCTATAGTCTTACCTCATTTGTCCTTTAACTTGTTTGCTTTAATTTATATACTGCTAATGAACATATAGTATCATGTTATAAATTTATTGTTGATAATACTATTCTCATTTTTTTCCCCTTCCTTCCTTCATATTCCTGAGCTAAAGAAGAGGGTGAGGGCATATTTGGGGAGAGTCCATAAAGATTGTCGAGCTCTGGGGTCTAGAAGGACCACTGGGGAATATCCCCCATGTCAGTTCACCCCTGCTGCAAGCCGAAGAGCATTTCTCCCTGTGTCCACACATACCCTGCTACACATATCCTTCCCTCATGCTGCTGTCTTCTAAGGTCATCATTAGCCTCATCTAAATCAGATAGATGCACTTTCCAGTTCTCCTGTATCTTGACCTCTTAGCAGCCTAAGACTCTGTTGTCAATGGCTTTATTACTGTATTAAAGTACCTTTTTCCCTTTGTGTCTTTTATATCACTATCTTGTTTTTTTCCTTTGCTTGCCTATCTTGGGCTTTTCTTCTTTTCATCTCAGGTATTTGTATTTCTGAAGATTCTAGTCTAGCCTTTCTAGACGAACTCTGATTTTTTTTTTTCCCCTTAGCAAATCCAGTAACTATGGTAGCTGCTAATATTCTTATTTGTGTAATGAGTGACACCCACACACACATCTTAACCCAGCCCTCTTTCCATTGCTTCAGACCCATTAATTGAACTGCTTCGGTTGTCTAATAGGCACCTCCAGTTTAGCGTGTCTTAAACAGAACTTGGCGTCTCATTTACACGCAGTGTGCCTGTAATTAATTCTCTAACATTTTCTTCATCTTTTGTTATGTTGATACTATCTACTGATGAATATTAAACTTAAGAATTTTCAGTAAGTATATTTTGCTGCTTTTAAAGAGGACTAACAGAGAATAATGACAGTTTTTAAAGACCTACCTTTAAATTAACCAATTTAACCAGTGCCAGGTTCCTTCCCTCCACCCTGCCTAACATATCTCCAGTATGCTCTGCCTCAACTGCCCCACCTCCCCTGCCACCCTCAACAGTTGGATTTAGAATACTTTTTCCGAAGTTTATGTTACGATTATGGGTAGGTTTAGTTGAAACCGTGTCATATTTTAGTAAACTTGCTGGGACGTTAAATAAAACTTGCTATATTTGCTGCAAACCCTAGAGCAGCAGTCCCCCACTGTTGTGACCCTCGGAATCGGTTTCATGGAAGGCAGTTTTTCCACAGGTAGAGGGTGGGGAGGTGGATGGTTTTAGGATCATTTAAGTATATTAAATCTATTGGTTTTCACAGTGCTCATAATCAATAGGTTCTAATAATCCGAACAGACAGTACTAATGAGATAGACCTATAGTCTTACCTCATTTGTCCTTTAACTTGTTTGCTTTAATTTATATACTGCTAATGAACATATAGTATCATGTTATAAATTTATTGTTGATAATACTATTCTCATTTTTTTCCCCTTCCTTCCTTCATATTCCTGAGCTAAAGAAGAGGGTGAGGGCATATTTGGGGAGAGTCCATAAAGATTGTCGAGCTCTGGGGTCTAGAAGGACCACTGGGGAATATCCCCCATGTCAGTTCACCCCTGCTGCAAGCCGAAGAGCATTTCTCCCTGTGTCCACACATACCCTGCTACACATATCCTTCCCTCATGCTGCTGTCTTCTAAGGTCATCATTAGCCTCATCTAAATCAGATAGATGCACTTTCCAGTTCTCCTGTATCTTGACCTCTTAGCAGCCTAAGACTCTGTTGTCAATGGCTTTATTACTGTATTAAAGTACCTTTTTCCCTTTGTGTCTTTTATATCACTATCTTGTTTTTTTCCTTTGCTTGCCTATCTTGGGCTTTTCTTCTTTTCATCTCAGGTATTTGTATTTCTGAAGATTCTAGTCTAGCCTTTCTAGACGAACTCTGATTTTTTTTTTTCCCCTTAGCAAATCCAGTAACTATGGTAGCTGCTAATATTCTTATTTGTGTAATGAGTGACACCCACACACACATCTTAACCCAGCCCTCTTTCCATTGCTTCAGACCCATTAATTGAACTGCTTCGGTTGTCTAATAGGCACCTCCAGTTTAGCGTGTCTTAAACAGAACTTGGCGTCTCATTTACACGCAGTGTGCCTGTAATTAATTCTCTAACATTTTCTTCATCTTTTGTTATGTTGATACTATCTACTGATGAATATTAAACTTAAGAATTTTCAGTAAGTATATTTTGCTGCTTTTAAAGAGGACTAACAGAGAATAATGACAGTTTTTAAAGACCTACCTTTAAATTAACCAATTTAACCAGTGCCAGGTTCCTTCCCTCCACCCTGCCTAACATATCTCCAGTATGCTCTGCCTCAACTGCCCCACCTCCCCTGCCACCCTCAACAGTTGGATTTAGAATACTTTTTCCGAAGTTTATGTTACGATTATGGGTAGGTTTAGTTGAAACCGTGTCATATTTTAGTAAACTTGCTGGGACGTTAAATAAAACTTGCTATATTTGCTGCAAACCCTAGAGCAGCAGTCCCCCACTGTTGTGACCCTCGGAATCGGTTTCATGGAAGGCAGTTTTTCCACAGGTAGAGGGTGGGGAGGTGGATGGTTTTAGGATCATTTAAGTATATTAAATCTATTGTGCACTTTATTTCTGTTATTATTACACTGTAATATATTAGGAAATAATTATACAACTCACCATAATGCAGAATCAGTGAGAGCCCTAAGCTTGTTTTCCTGAAACTAAACTGTCCCATCAGGGGGCTCCTATAAGAATCTAATGCTTCTGCTGGTCAGAGAGGAGGTGAAGCTCCAGTAGTAACATGAGAGCGTGGCTGTAAATACAGATGAAGCTCACCTGCTGTGTGGTCTGGTTCCTAACCAGCCAGATGGGTACTGGGGTTGAGGGACTCCTGCCCTAGAGAACTGACTATTGGGATTTTGAAATACAAATCATTCCGAAAGAATTGAACTGCATAGACAATCTGATGGGTTATATGGATTGTATGTAGGATATTGATGCATAGAGAAACCACAGCTTCTTACTAGACAATAGGAAACTGAATTCCACATGATTTAAAGGATTTCCTTAAGTCATACCACTTGTAAATGGCTAACCCAAGAGACATGACTAAGTGTGATCAAGTTGATGCCTTTTCTTGTATCCCTTTCCATGGAATTTTAATTTTTTAATCATCTTTATGTTTTCTGTTGTTTTTGTTTTTTTTTCCTAAGTACAATTTTATATTTACAATCTCTTGCTAATTTTTTTCTTGAAGTTTTATGAGCATTTCAGGTTAAGTAATTCTCAGAGCTTTTTGTTTACACCACGTAGTTCATTGCAAATGGTAGTGCTTTTTTCTGAAGTGGGCTTAGAAATACCTATGGGTATTTATAGTTGAACAAAGATACAGTACTACATAGTTACTCTAATAAATCTTAATCAGCTATTCTACCGTAGACATTTTTGATTCCTTGAAGGAAGCTTTTTGATACAAATTTGAAAGAAGTTTGACTGGTATCAAGTGAGCATCATTGATACGGACCAAAAGGAGTATATTGGATTGTTGGGAAAGCCATGACTCATTTTTGCATAGAAAAACCGAAAAATACATCATGCCTCTCCTGATGGGCTACTATGTTGGCTGTGTGTTTGCCTAATAGCCTATAACCGTTACCTATAGTCTTTGGCCCTCTGTACTGCCAGAAGAAACAGGAACACAAAGAATAAATATATATAATATTTAAACATGCATAACCCTTTACCTGCCATATTTGAGAAGCATCCTGTTTGAAGCATTTCTAAGCTAAATGTTTATTACATTTAGGTCTATATGCTGTATAAAATATTGATAACTGTAATATTTTATTTTTATTTGCAGATTATTATAAGTATAGGCCTCATGTTTTATGTAGTTCATCGAGCTCAAGTGGAATTGAATGCAGCTATTGTAGCTTGTGAAATGGAACTGAAAACCTCTCTGGTTAATCAACCAAATACCAGTGGCTCTTCATTCTACAACAAGAGGACCCTAACATTTTCTGGAGGTGGAATCAATATTGTATGATTCTAACAAAATGTATGGTTGTCAGGAGCCTAGTGTGCTGTCCAAGGTCTAGCAGTCACTTCGGTAGTGGGCAGAGACATGTTCTAATTGTATTACGGCACAAACGAAACTGACTAGTTTTTAAATTGCACAATTTTTTTAAAGCAAGAATCATTTTCTGGATATGTAAGTGTAAATGTAGATGCGATTTTGGCTGCACCTCTTTATTATGCCTGTATTGGCCTATAGGTCTGCACTTTAGTGTTTTTAATTGTTTAATTTCTGGGTACTTATGAACAGAGAAATAACCCAAATATATATTTTTTCTTCTTAGTGTCTTTATTTATAAAGTCCATGAATAGTTAGTTGTATGCATCTTTCCTCCTTACAAAGATGAGTAAAAGTATAGTTTTAAATGTATAATATTATTGGATGTTCTTTGCTTTGATAGTCTTTCCAGAAAGGACAAGCAGTGTTTTGTCTTGTTTTGAATTGTTGTTTCAAGTGGGCCCAGTTTGCTTCTCTTTTCCTTACTCTAATAGAAAACAGACATTGACTTTCAGTTGAATGTATTTTTGCAAGCATCACATTATCGCAGGGCCATTTACACCTATTCACACAGGCTTAAATCCTACATTGTGGGACTGAAGTGCTCTTAAGATACCTTTTATTTTCACTGTGTAATATGCAAAGCAAAAGGGAAACAATTTAGTGGGTGATGATTCAAAATTAGAACTCCTGTTCTAATTCAGTTACATTGGCTTTACCCTCCCGAGATCTTTCATCAAAGGGCTGTCCCATTGCAATCCTACTAAAACATTTTGTTAAACTTTTTTCCTTTTTATATTAATAATTAGGCTTTGAAATAAAGATGTTATTCCTTTGAAATGGTGGGTTTACCATCGTTGACGATGTCACTCAGGTGGCCTTTTTTGATCAAAACGCCTTTTTAAGAACCAAGCTTTAAAGTCATGTTTATAATTCCATTGTACTTATTTGTCCCTGTAGTGGTCAGCTTTAAAACTATAAGGATAACATTAACTCAGTGCCCAAATTTGTATTATTTGCCCTACTATAGGTAGGCTTTTTTTGGTGGGGTTTTTTTGGTACTTATTTTTCTCTGATAAGACTCAGGAATTCTGAAATGTGAAATTGTCTCAATTCTTTCTTTGGTAGCATAAATCAAGTGTATTTATTAATAACACTTAGAACTGTAGAATACAATAATTCGGCCTATGATTCATATAACAATGTATATTACTCATTACCTTTATTTTTAAAATGGTTTAATTGTGAAGTTTATGATTTTTTTATTTTTACAAATGAGATTATAGATATTAATGAAAAATTTCGGGTAGGTATCTTTTCTCTTTGCTATAAAGATTCCAACTTATCAGAGAGCTCCCATTTGCCTTTCCTTCAGGGTAAAACCATTTGCCCTGACTTACTAAATACAAAGGAATTCTTTGAAAGCAGATTATTCTAGTCTTATTCTAGAGATTAATTTAATCATTTTAATGCGTAAGTTTTTTACTCTGTTCAATTATAGTCATTTTTCTTTCTTTTACAATACCTAAGTTTTTTCTGCTTTTAGTACAGTAAAGTTCACTTATATGTCTCAAGTGCAAACACTTGAGAGCTACCTGGTATACAGTGCATAATTGGTCTCAAATTCTTTCTTCTAATATTGTTGGGGGGGGGGATATATATATATAGTACTGGACTATTCTTATTCTTTTTTTGAATTCTAATTACCTGTTAGGTTTTTTCTTTTTTGAATCCTATTTGCCTGGTTAGTTTTTTGTTTTTCATAATTTCAGTTTACAATCCCTCTGAGCAATACATTTGATTTAGTCTTTCAGTCTTACTTGCCAATATTTTTCTTGTGCTTCTTTGTTGGTTAGTTGATATTGAAGGAGTCATCATTGAAGATCACCTCTTTCATACTTCCTTTACACCTCATGTATTTTGAAGTGAATTTATTAGTACTTATGACTTGAATGATTTCACCAAATGAATACCTTCTGGTAGTTTGTAATGATTCTTCCAATTGTTACACTTTGCTTGGTACTTGTAATAAATACATAAAGGAAAAAGAAATTTTCTGTATTCTGCCAATCATAATTTTATGTAAATCTTCTACTTTTTTTTTCCTTACAATAACATGGATTGGCTATTTCTAAAATAATAATCAATAAGCTGCAGCTTTTTCTTTCTTTAGCATTTCCAGCCTTCATGTAAAGAGCAGTCCACTCTAGTCTTGCTGTTTGATAGTGAATTTAGTGGCTTGGTGTTATAGGTTGTGCTGAATATAAATTGTTCAAAACATTGCCATGCCTTATTTACTCCATCTTATCCCTGCATCCCAGATGTATGGGAACACCCACATCTACATGATACTTCATGTTGCCCAAATATTGCCTCTAGTCATCTGTATTTATAAAATGCCACAGTCATGTAGATTTATAGAAATGAAATGTTTTGGATAATTCACACTGTCTAAGTGCAGTATGAAAGTGTTTTATGCACATTTAATAAAGCATACAATATACCTGATTTCCAAATCTGATGAAATATATGTTCTGTTTATAAACTCTGAGCCTTTTCCTACATTTTCCATATTTTTCTGGTTTACTGTTAATGATTTTGTTTACTCTTTGCCGAATTTTGTCATGTACATTATTTTAAAGTGGTGTCTCCTTTTACAGACATGTATATAATTACTAAATGCTGTCATGTCAATTTTCATTTGATCATCTGTTCTATGAAATGACTTGAAATCTGTATTCTCTGAGTTTGCGAAAATACTATAACCAAATCTCTTGTCACTGAATGTGTATCATGGGTTCAGAAGTGACTGGATTTATTCAGAACCTGCCATACTCTCCCTTGGTTACTTTGTATCCAGCTACACACCTTTCTAAGGCTTTCCCCTGATGTGGTTGAGAATGTGACTATAAACATTTTCTTCCTTGTGAAGCAATTCGGTGTACTAATTGCTCTTATTTGCCCTTTGTAACGAAGCTAAGTGCTGTAGGTACAAGGATTTCCCCAGCATTACTGTGTTAATGTTCAGTGCTCTTTGGACTGTCTTGGAAAAGGTGCTATGAATTTCATGTGTTGATATTTGTTAGCTGTGGGGCCGTCTTTAGAACAGTTGAGGAAATCACTAGGCATACACCAGGTTGGTGCACGTCAATCCTTAAAAAGGTAGTAAATCCATGCTGCTCACAGCCAAGCAGAATTTGCAGAGAAAAGAGGCTTATCCACATAAACAACAGTAAACAACAGTCCTGACCTACGCTGATGACCTCAGAGATGGAATTTTGTTTTAATAAGAGGCTACTCACTGTATCAGAATGATGGTCAGTAGAGCATTATCTGGTTTTTAGGTTGGACATTTTTAATTTCTGTTGTAATAAAGTAGTTAGGGTATAATTTTTTAAATTATACTATGTTTTAAGCTGAAAAGCCATTAAAGAAAGGAGAGGAATCACTGTTCCTTCCACAGATATTTTAAACTCAGGAGTTCAGTAACCTCACATATTGAATATATAAACTGTTAACTTATTCTGCAACTAAATTACAACCTGGTACTTCTGAATTGCAAACTGATTGCTGCAAACGATTTTCTAAAGTGGCTGAAGTTTTAAGATAGGTGCATCAGTAAAATGTCTTGATAACTGATACCCCAAATCACTTGTGTGCCTCAGAAAATAAAAGGTAATATTTTATTTTCCTTCTCTCTTCTCATTCTTTCCCTTTATTATTTAATGGGTGTAGAGAGACATGTCTCACGGGAGGGAGCAATTCACAGGGAAGGGATGATGTGCCCTTTAAAATGGAACCCTGATAACCTTCTTTGGGGTGGTTATGGTTACAGTAGAAACCCTATGGGAAAATAATTATGATGTCTTACTTCGGCTGGCACTCTTCTGTTTTTTCCTTGTGCTTGAACTCTTGAGTTATGAAGTGCCACCTGTCAGTCAAACAGTTGCTAGTCATTTGTCTCAAGCTATTGTGATACTCATGATGCTTTTCATAATGTCAGGTCTAAGTTTCTGTTGATCACTACTCTCTTTCTATGACAGTTTCTTTGTGGGCACATTCCAGCTGCAATGAAACTTTCATTTTAGCACCTAGAATGGTACTTGTCTTTGTTTATTTGTAGGAAAACTGTTGCATAAGTTTTTTTGTTGTTTTTTTGGGGTTTTTTTTTTTTTTTTTTGCCATCATGGGTCAAAACCTCTAGCTAGAAGACAAAATGGAAAGGTTGCAGGAGTAACCTCATGCCACTCATCAAAGGACATACGGGTCTTGTGTGCTCAGTGTCCAAGGTTCACGGTATTGTCTGCCGTGTGCACTTTCTCAGCTGACGGCGCCTGCCAGCACCCTGCAGATGGGAAAATGCATGTTAGTAGTATACGGTATTATCACTTAAATATTGAACATGTTTAGGGATAGCGTTTTATATATATGGTGATATTAAACGAGGTATGCGTATATGGTCGATTTATGTTGAATCATTTTGCCATGATTTCAGCAAAGTTGATTATCTAAATTGAATAACTACTAATTGATAACACTGCCTTAAAAGCAACTTGATATCCTGGAAGGTAGTCCGCTAACTGAATAACTTGAAAAATCACAAATTATGTGGCAAAGTTGGCTAGGAGAGAGTGAATAAACTGTGTATTGAGCCAAAAATGCATAATCTAAAAACTACAAAATTCTCTGAGTACATATACAGTTAGACTGGTATGCTTTAATGTAACTGTATTTACATTTAGGATGTGTAAAATTCATGACTATCATAAAACAGTAGAAGATAAGGAACTCTTTGGTCCTCTTCATTAGTTATAAAGTCATTTTCAGATTAATATTTTAAAGCATGGCCTATTTAATATTCTTTATCTTTTACTGTCCTGTCCTGAATTGACCGTGGCAGAAAGGTCAGGGAACTGGGTAGTTTTCCACTAAGTTTTTCAACTCATTACACTGATTTTAAGTTAATTAACTGGTTTTATGTCATCACATTTCTAAAAATACAATAGAACAGTTTTGTTTTATATCAGCCTTTTAGACTGGTTTCATAACCATGCATTAAATTATTAGATGGACTTGGGACAGATCCAGGGAACATTGAGCCTGAGGTCTCCCTTCCCTTCACTTGGTGTCTGGCTGTTGATGAAGTCTTGCTATTGGGTCTAGGCAGAGAAGCAGGATATGGGTTTCTCCTCTATGAGTTGGTAAGTACTGGTGGAATGTCTCAAGGAGACCTTGGCTTTCAAATCTGTGACTTCTGAATGGACATTTGATATTGGCCCCACTAAGATATGTCAGTTCTCCTGGAGCCCCGCCAAGGTGGCTGAGAAGGAGCTGAATGGTCTGTTTTCCTGCTGACCTGAGAAGAGTATTCAAGAAGACCAGAAGAAGAGAAGCTTCTCTCAAGAAACTCAGCCTGCCTGCTTCACATGCCACCACTGGCACTTCTTGTGTCTGATATTAATTGCACTATTGTTCTTGGTGTCAACAGAAAACAGCACAGCTCATAGGGGAATGACTATTCACACAATGGAAAAGTAAGAAGCCATTAGAAAGGCAAACTAGATATATATATAAGAGAGGGATTTCCAGAAAGTATTATTTTGTGAAAGAAACAAGATGGAGAAAATGTCATTATCTCCTTTGTATATGTGTGTGTATGTGTGCATGTGAATATCTGCTGCTTAGCATAGAGGATTAAATAAGTATAGGTAAAATATGGAAGGAAGCCTACTATTTAAGATGGATTACTTTCGTGGTAGTAGAAATTTCACATGGAGAACTGAGAGGAAAGAATGAGAGAGAAGGTAATCAAAAAAGGAAAGGAGAAAAATGCACTAATTTTTAAATAAGGGTAAAATCTGTATTCCTTTTATTGGCATGGCTGAAGTCAATTCCTATTAAAACATCCCAATTGATAGTCTTCTGCTCAAATATTTGAGGTCCTATAGTACAGTATTGAAGGGTGCCTTTTTAAATTTTTAGCGAACATAATGGGGTACAACATGTTTTTTCTGTACATGAATATAGTATGTGATAATTAAATTGGGGCAATCATCTCAACCATTTGTCATTACTTTGTGTTTGGAATATTAAAAATCTTTTTTAGCTATTCAAGATACACAGTAAGTGGGAACCAGCAGTTAGCATAATGGCTATGTCGCTGGACTCCCATGTATTCGACCGCGGTTCACATCCTGGACCTGGTGACTTAAAACTCACGCCGGGTGCGTGTGCTTGTGTGCCCAAGATCCCGAGAGAACAGAGGAGAAGGGATTGTGGTGTGACCATCCCCCCTAGGGGGTGATTTCTTGCTTTCTGTCTCTATGTCTCTGTCTGGCGAGCGCACACGCCCTATAGCAAAAACCTCTCAAAAAAAAAAAAAAGATACACAGTAAGTTAACATTCTACCCACTATATTTTATAGCAGTAGACATTGTTCCTTTTCTCTGTAATTTTTGTTTCCATTAATCACCATTTTTCTATTTCCCCCACTGGCACATCCTTTCCAGCTTCCAGTAGTCGTTCTTCTCTCCTCTCCGTTGAGGTCTTTTTTTTTTTTTTTTTTTTTTCAGTTTCTACATATGGAAGAGAACATATGGTATTTCACTTTCTATACCTAACTCTTCACTTAACACAATATCCTTTAGGCCCACTCACTTATTTCACCTTTAATGACTGGATTTCATCCTTTTAAATGGCTGCATAGGATTTCTGTGTGTGTGTATCACATTTTCTTTATCAGTTATTTGTTGGACATTTTGGTTCATTTCCATATCTTGGCTATTGTGAATGATGCTATGAGGAAGAGCTTTTATTCATAAGGCCAACTGTCAATGTTCAAGTCTAATGGCCACTGTTTGGGTACTTGAAAGTTAAGTTACTTAATTTCTCTATGCTTCACTTTCTTCACCCAGATCATAATACAAGGGGGTCTTCAAAAAGTTCATGAAAAATGGAATTGCAGGATGAGTTTATTTTGGTGCAAAAATGTTTTGAGATCCATACATAGTTTTTTCATAATACATACTTTCTGTGAACTTTCTGAAGACCCCTCAGCCTGTCTTACAGGGTAATTATGAAAAGTAGAAAATTCACCAGTATAACAGTTTAATACGGGTTAAGTGTTAAGTACACAAGAAGCATTAGCTATTATTACCCCAAACTAGCTTGTTCTTAGCAATGGAGAAGCACTTTTAATATGTGAATGTGCTTTTTGCAGACTGTGTTTAGTTGGTTATTTATGGGTTAGAGTAAAGGAGAATATTATTTCAACTCTTACCTGGCTCCTAACTTTTTGCACAAAGTAATATTTTTAAAAACTTATTTACATAAAGTAATTTAACTTTACAACCAGTAATACAGGGTAAAATGTCAGTGTAAAAATTATTATTGCACAAAATGACAGTGAAAGGAGTACTTGGAGAAATTATTGAATTTGTAGGGAGGTCAGGAAAGTTTTCTAAAGAACATACATTTGTCACCATGTTTTTATTGTTTTTAGGTGGGGACTATAACATGCATGGTACTCAAGGGGATCTCTGATAAAAAAAGATTAAGAAACATTGAAGTAAAAGGTTAATAGGGTGTGATAGCAATATTTGCAATATTTTGTTTTTGTATTTTTGTTGTAAGCAAAATTTTAGTGCAGTAATTATTTTTCTGGTTGACTCCTACCTTCTTTTGTAACAATTTAAATTTTTTTAATCTAACATATAACTAAGACTTATTTCGTATCTTTTGAGTTCTCCAACTTCTTTCATAAATGGTTTATTACATTCTTCTGGTCTGTGATGCCAATTTTTTCTTTTCTCAGTACTTCTCTTATTTGTGAGAAAATAATTTAAATTTTTTGGATTTTCACTCAGTCATTTTTTGGCTACATAACAGGCACTAGCTGGGTCCAGGGCTCAAACCACAGTCAACCAGGTGGGAGTCCAGCACCTTAATCAGCATGCCATGTGCTGGCCCCAGTATATCTTTTTCTTTTTTTAATTTTAATTTATTTTTTAAATAATTATTTTATTTAGATTTATTTATGTATTTATTAAATTTGACCAAAGAGGGATAGAGACAGAGAAAGAAAAAGAGAGTGAGAAAGCAAGCCACCAGGTCCAGCACTTGAACTGAAGTCAGCCACGTGGGAGTCCAGTGCTCTTCACCATGCCACCTGCGGGCCCAGTTTTCTTTTATACATTCAATCACTATAAATCACTACTATAGCTTGTAAAGTGAATTTACCCAACATGTATTCACTTCACACCCATCCAGTTGAAGATAATGTATACTTTATGTATACATTTAATGTATACTTTAACAGATAATCATCCATTTCTGTGTCCCATAAATGTCTTGCCTCTTTATTTTTCTCCTTGATTGCTTTCCTCACCCTCTCCCCCTTCTTCCACCTTCTTCCCACACTGTCTCCAGTTAAATTCAATTTTTGGTAGTATGGATTGGACTATTTATGTCAATGATGATATGAATTATTACAAAGATCTTGATGTGGGCCAGATGAGGACATGGTGGTTAAGGCAGCCAGATCCTATGTGGCTTACTGTGAGGTTCGAGTCCTGGACCCACTGACTTAGAACTCAAGGTATGTGTGTATGTGTGCCCAGAGCAAAATAGAGGAAAAGAGACTGTGGCATGGCCACCCCTGCCAGGGGGTGTGTTATCACTTTCTCTCACTCTCTCTGGCAAGCACACATGCCCTATCACAAACTAAAAACAACAAAGAAGACCTTGGTGTTTCTAAAGTTTCTTGAGATGGAGCACGATAGTATCCTAGAAGAATGTCAGCAGTTGTTCAAGGACAGCACAAAGTGGGGTGCTGGCCTAATGAGGTCTTGAGATTGCTTTTATACATGAGGACTGAAAAATAAATATACTGAGTAAAATGGAAGCCATATTTTTCACTGTGAGAGGAAGGAGTTATGAATATAGAAAGCAAGAAACTTAAAATGAAGCTTTCGGCATTGGATTTGGATTTTAATATGATTTTCTAGATAGAGGTACATGGACAACAACGATATGGAAATAAACACACATAAGCATGTGTATGTATATATAAGGAGGTCTTCGAAAAGTTCATAGAAGATGCGTATTATGAAAAATGGATAGATTTCAAATTTATATGCCAAAATAAACTCATTTTCATTTCATTTCTCCAAACTTTTTTAAAGTCCCCTTTTATGTTGTATATACATGTTGAGCATTTTAAATCCAAAATAAGGGATCAGCAGATGGCATAATGGTTATGTTGCTGGACTCCCATGTAGTTGACCTCAGTTCAAATCTTAGACTCGGTGTCTTAAAACTCACACTGGGCACATGTGCGTACATGCCCAAAACCCTGAGAGGAGAATGGAGGAGAAGGAATTACAGCATGGCCATCCCCCTTGGGGGTGATTTCTCACTTTCTCTCTCTCTCTCTCTCTCTCTCTCTCTCAAGAGTGCATGCACTCTATAGCAAAAATCTCTCAAAAGAAAAAAAAAATCCACAATACTGCATACTCATAAATTTGTTGAGTATCAACATGCCACACACCTAAGCTGTGATGGGTTAGAGTCACAACTCTGTAATACAAAAATACTATATAAAATTACTCTCAGAATATGTATAAGGTATATATGAAGCATAAATGAATTTTTATTTTAGAGGTTTTTGCTATAGGGCACATGCGCTCGCCAGACAGACAGAAAGCAAGAAATCATCCCCCAGGGGGGATGGCCATGCCACAGTCCCTTCTCCTCCATTCTCCTCTCGGGATCTTGGGCACGCACGCACACCCACCCGGCGTGAGTTTAAGCCGCCAGGTCCAAGACTCAAACCGCGGTCGACTACGTGGGAGTCCAGCGACATATCCATTATGCCAACTGCTGGTCCCAATAAATGAATTTTGTGTTTAAACTTGGGTCCCATCCCTGAGCTATCTCCTTATGTATATGCAAACATTCAAGAAATTTGAAAAAACAATCTGAAACACTTCTGGTCTCAAGAATTTTGGACAAGGGATATTCAACCTGTATATACACATAGACTTTTTTTTCTGTTCTCGCAAGGAGCTGGCAGAAATAATATTTCAATAATGAGAACTTGAAGTACCCAGATATTGGTACTATTGGTATTCTTTACTAAGAGGATCTAGTGCTTCTCAGAGAAGTAGCTAATTCTAGGACTGAGATCAAAATACAAGCCTGGAACTCTTTTT
This sequence comes from Tupaia belangeri chinensis, assembly GCF_000334495.1. Lineage (NCBI taxonomy): Eukaryota > Metazoa > Chordata > Mammalia > Scandentia > Tupaiidae > Tupaia > Tupaia belangeri. The sequence continues at coordinate 547,325 of NW_006198462.1, read as the reverse complement.
GTGAGCTTAAAGTAAGGAAAAGCCTAAAGTATGATTGGACCCTTAAAGAGATACAAAAGCTATCTTGAAGGGATTCCTGGTATTTACATCTGGGACAATTTGATTACCAAAGTAAATAATGATGATACTCATAACCCACCAATAAAATGGTAATGTATGAGTCCATACAGATAACCATAGATAAGTTCGTTAAGTGAATAGGGACAGAGAAAGCTCCTCTATAGCTAATGCCAATAAATAAATCTGGAAGGAATGACAGCGATAGAAAACACCGTTCAGCAACTACCATGCCTGCAGTGGAGAAATGTGACTGATACCACCTTCAACCAAGTGAACAACATCAGGAATGGTATCATCATAATTGTGAACATCTATCAGCACGATGGCCATCACAGTGGTCTTCTGATACCGCCTTCAAGAGAACATGCTGTGGAAAGCCGACCTCATAGCACAGCAGTTAAGTCCTGTGCATAGTAAGCGATAGCCCAAATGGCTGACCATGGTTCAAATCCTGGCCCCAGAAGCTTGAAAACCACACTGGATGTGTTTGTGTGCTCCAAATCCTGGCAGATCAAAAAATGTAGAAGGAATCGTGGCATGAGCATGCCTCAGTGGAGAGTGCTATCTCTTTCTCTCTCCGGCGTGCACATGTATCTGCTGGCAGATAGATAGACAGACATAGATAATTATTAATTGGTAAAACATCCTATAGAGAGCATGAATGACTGACACTGCCACCTGCATTCTGTGAATGCTGAGGTTTCATTTCTAGGCTGTTCCTCGCATTCACAGATCATGGTGTGGGTTCTTGTACCCATCTATTCTGCCTCATCTGAGATTCCTCTCACAGACAACTCTTGCTTGGAGATGCCCTGTCAGTTTTGCTAAAGTTTTCACAGAACTGTGCTATAAGCTGAGGTTCTCTCTTCCTCTCTTTTCACAGAAGCCAGATGCGTGTCTTGATCTAAAGGTTCTCCCCGCCTACTCCTGCTTTTTCCCCTGTATCTTTCACAGCTGTTCTCCCAATACATGCTTAACCCATCTTGAAATCTCCTTTTTGGAAGACTGTAACTGACACAATGAGATATGCAATCAAAGAAAAGAAAAAGCATCACTTTTGTGATATTTCTGCCCCAAATACATACCTCCATTTCTTCAAGAGGAGCACCAAACAAACCCAACTGAGCAGGATTATATAAAATAATGGGCCAGCAGTCTTCAAAAGTGTCAAGATTATGTTACTGAAAGATTGGAGCTGCTACAGATTGAAGAAGCCCGAAGAGACAATGACAGCTAATGCAATGTGTGATCTCGGATCGAATCTTTTGATCACAAAAGATGTAAAAATAATTAGAAAGCTTAAACTAGTTCTTTGTATTTGATGCTAATAATGGACTAATATTTATTTCCTGGTTTTGAAGGAAAGAGGCAGAAAAGGAAATACTGAAGAATCCAGGGATAATGAATGAGTTACTGTATTTTAAACTGCATTCAGAAAAATTAAGCTCTTTGCACTATTCCTGGAACTTCACTGTAAATTTGAAATCCTTATTTTTCAAGAAGTAAACCTGATTGTGTATGGAGAATGAATTGGAAGGGGGCAATAGGGAAAGTTGAGACAAGTTAGATGCTATTTTTGATGTCCAGATAACATTGGACCAACTGTTTGTACAAGAACAGGTAAATTCCATAGTAGATTTGTGTGATAGAGTTATCCATATTCATTAATGAATTGGAAATGAGTGATAACATTAAAGATAATTTTTTGTTTCTGTCTTGAGCAAATGAGTGAATGTTAGCCACTTATTGTAGTGGGGAAGGCTGAGGAGACAAGTTTGGAAGGAAATTTGAAAAGTTCTGTTTTAGACATGTTATAGTTGAGAAGCCTATCAGACATCCAAGTAGAGAAATTATTGAACAGGTGGTTATTATTGGTCTGGAACTTAGAGTAGGAGTCTGGGGTAGAGAGATAAATTTTGGAGTCATTAGCATATAAAGCCATTGAAAGTGGTAATATCTCCTGGAGAAAGGGAATAGACATTAAAGAGAGACTGTAATTAAATCCTAATGCTCTTCAATGTTTGTAGATTAGTTATAAGAGGAAGAACATCTAAGGAGACTCATTATGATAGAACAATTAAACTACTCATTCATCTCAGAGTTCTAAAATGGAATGAAGGCAGAACCTGCATATTTAGCCAAGAGGAAGGCATTCCAATGGGTGAGGTTTGTCAGCCTTGGTATCTATTTTAATTTTCCCTGAGGCTAAGTGAGCTGACCATTCCTTTCTCAGTCCAGCATCATCCATTGCAGTAGTGACTGGGCTTTAAATCTGGTTTTAAATTTGCACAAGCAATAAGCTTACTCCTCAAAGAGCTTTGTGAATTATGTTTCTCCTGGGACTCATTAGATACTTCCCTGGGTTAACAAACAGGTAACTATTTGCTTCATTACATATGTAAAAGTGAGTCAACTACTCTTACTTTCAATTAACTGTCAATGTAATCATCAGAGGGAGTTGTAAATGAGAGGTTTCTTAAGAAATACAATAGGCTTGAAGCTACTTAAGTATTCCTTCACGAACATTTCTATTTAATTTTTATAAACTGATGTGTTTCTGAAAGATAATGAAATGCAATGGGTTAGTTTTATATATATATATATATATATGTTGTATAAATTAAATGAAAAGTAGCTAACATTTTGTAGCTATACCTGTTAGGCCTTTTTGTGATTCCATTTTAGGCCCTTATCCTATGTTTTTAGGGTCTCTGTCTCCTACTTCAGTTATCCAAAGTAAAAGGAGGAAGTGACTGGGAAAAGATCTCTTTTGTCTCTAGCCTGGCTGGGCATGACTGCTCTTCCTTTCCTGGAGTAGACCAGGGACAGTGATAAGGGCTCAGATAAAGCAGAGATATGGAATTAAAATGTTTCCTGGCGTCTTAGACATGCCTAGTAATGCACACTCAATTCTGTACTTTGACACCCTGGCCTTCTCAGAAGCATTTGTCTTGTTCTCTGTCACATTCATTGCTTTTTGGCTAACACCTAGTACAGTGCCTGGCACCTTGTAGATACATTATAGGTATTTGTTGATTTACTAAATGGTAAAATTAATACCACCTTGTGCAGGTGGAATACTACTTGTTTACTGGATTTAATAAATACTAAAAAAAGGTTCACACCAAGTTATTTTTCATATGTGAAGTAAATGTAGAAGGTACAATTAAATACAATAATGCCATGCCAGAGGATCTTGCTTTTTCTGGGTTACTGCAAACAAAAATACTTAATTTCTCATAAATTTGACAGAAACTTTCTGAATTATTTAATAAATTCTTTAAGTGATATTATGGCACTCAGGGTAATTAACATGATCATTAGAGTTTAGAAATTATTTTTTCTTCTCATACTTTCAGTAATTTAAATTTTTAAAAAATTTTGTCAGAGGGTATGTGCTCTTGCCAAAGATAGAGAGTGGGGAGAAAGTACCCCAAATGGTGTATGATCTTGTCATAATCCCTTCTCCTTCATCTTCCCATCCTGTCAGGATTTGGGGCATTCATGCACATGCACCCACTGTGTTTTTCAACCAGTGGGGCTGAGACTTGAATAGCATGGTTGGCTCTGGGATTGGCTCCCTTAACCACTAGGCAATGGTTTAGTTTTAAGATCTTTTATATTCATCATTTTTATATTTCATGAAAAGGAGTTTCTTTTAGATGCATAGGCACAGATTTTTAGAAATCAGAAGAAAAATATATTACTCTGAAAATGTTATTGTTACAGTTTTTCTCCATAAAAGTGTTCTTATTTTTTCTATTAAATATGTATAATATATATGTATATGTTATATATATAAAGAAAATTATGGGATTGGCTTTACAATACTGAGTTATAATTACTATGGTTTATTGTCTTCAATTTGTAATTAAAATTACAGCAGAGCATTTATGTTTCTAGAGGAAAATGTTGTATATATGAGCTAAATATTGTCATTATTATATATATAACTGAGAAAATATATTGACATTTCCACCATGTAAACAAGCAAAAAATTAAAAAGTCATTGAAATAGCAACACAGTCAGTAGTTGGATGAATTCTATTGAATTCATAGAATTCATAGAATTACTTTAGATGCCATAGAATTGCTTTATATGCATGAAATTATTCCCATCACTGAGAATACTGACAATAAAAGTGTCCTAATATTTTTTCCCAGGTCCCTTTATAAATTAATGTTGAAAATTTGTCTATCTTAAGTTTTACTCTATTTTATGTTTATTGAGATTTGGATTATCCCAGAATAGAATTATGTTGCAATTTTGTGAAGAAATTACTTTGTGGCAATTTCTCCATAGATGGAAATATAGAGAACTCAAAATAATTTTCAGCAGATTTCAGATATTGATTATATTCTAATTTTATCTGTGGAAAATATAGTACTAATTAAATTTGACCATTTGCCACACAATATATGAATTGATAATATGAGGCTAATTAAGTAATATAGGTAGAGATAGAAATTTTAAGAATTAAATCTATCTAATATTTAAGTATTAATACTCCTTTTATGTTAATAAGTACTCTGTTTAATTCATATATTATATCTCCTTTCAAGATAGGTTAAATTTCTCTTGCGTTCATTAAATTCACAAATTCATTAAATTTTGTTGCTGTATTGCAAAGCCTATATTACCTTAGTTTCTTCCTGAGGAAATACTTGTTTGGTTGAAATAAATAAGTGCTATTTTCTTTAATGTGGAAGGTGACTCATTTCTGAAATAGAGACCTGAGGTGTAAATCCTGTAAGTTAGATACTGTTTGCCCATTGAATTCTATTATTTGTCTGGAATTATTCTTTGGAAAAATGTAACCACAATCTAGTTTAGTGGTAACAGGACTCTTTTGAGTAGAGCATGTAGATTTCCATAGTAACAGTGTAGCGTTTTCTCTAGTGACCCTCCTACTCATCTCCTGGGAAATTGTGTGCCTCTCTATTCCACTACAGTTGATCTGGTTTACTCACAGTCTGATATTCAAATAGTCCCAGAATTTGACTACAACATAACAGCTATCATTTTTTTAATTCCTACCTTAGGTTAGACCCTTTACAGGGGTGGTCTAACCCCATGAGATGGGATTTATTAGCCCTGGTTACAGATGAGGACGCTAAAAGGCAGTAAGCTCTCATGGTTAAGAAGTGCTTCAAAACATACTATAGTTTGATTCTAGAGCTGGGCTTAGGACCAGTATGCTGTATCACCTTCCTATTTTCTAGATTAAAGCTTCTCATCCACGAATGTGTATGAGAATATGCAGATATCTCTCCCCTCTGCCTGTGAAGCTGGGCAAGACCTGGAGCTCTATATCCCAGGTTTCGTAGGTTGCAAGCAACCTCATCCACTTACTTCAGTGTTGACACAAAGACTATTGTTTCCTATGTGCCATAATGTGAAAAAGTTCACTGTAGAGCAAAGAAAGCATTTATGGATAAATATATTAAATATGTTTCTAATTCATAAGTGACATTAAAGTAAATTTTGAGATTTAGCCATTGTCTGACAAGGATTGTATACCTTATATCATTTTACTTTGTATTTTTGTCTTAGTATTAGTCATAATAACTTCTATTAGCATTTTTATGCTGTGTATTGTTCTTAACCATTAGTAAGACTACATATATCCTAGCTAGAGTTAAAATAAAATCTTCACGTCATTAATACTGAATTTAATTAGTTTTGATAAGTCATGTTTTATTGTTCCTACAGACTGCTTATTTCTCAGGTAATCAAAAGTGTCAAATATTTAGGTTTGAATGCCGAAGTACAGAGGGTGCATGAAGTTAATAAGGAAATGCTTTAAAAAAAAAAAGGGGGGGGATACTTATGAGTTAAAAAAAAATAAATGATGGAGAGAATAGGCATGCTGTTTCTATAAAGACACGACTTAGATTGTTTAAGAACCCTTGCATAGCACTGACTGCTGTGGGAGTCTTCACATCACTTTAGTAGCTAGCATGAAAGAAAGTCAAAATAGTTTAGAATTCATAGGCACCGTAGGAACAGCTTCGGGGAACCCAACTGCTAGCCTTAACTGACTTAAATAAAAGGGAAGTGATGCATAAACACTTGCCCTAGAACATTTTCATTGTGTTTAAAATGATTTGTTCATAATGCATGAATCCTGAAAGCTTATCTGGAAGTGTGGTTTGCAGTTCTCCAGACTATCTCAGTAGACATTTCCAAGTAGAGATAAAACACGCTGCAGATGAGTTGAAAAGGAAAAGGAAATTTTCCTCTTGATTACAATAGGCAGACAATGCCCACTTGTCTAATCATTTCAGTAGCTTGGTGGAGGGCCATCTATGGAGTTTTGGCTATTGGTGTCTGGTCTGGATACCTGATAACACATGAAATACCAGGGAAAAGAGAACAAAGGTTACTCTGAGGCTGTAAGCCTCTTGAACTTAAAAGGACATTGTGAAGGAAGGTATTACCAGGAAGAGGAGATGGTTGGGTGTGTAGGGGGTAGGCATGTAGATCTGGAGGAAATGGGAAGAGATCTAAGAGGAGAGTTCAGGAAAGCAATTTTAAAAAAATACATATTCTTGCCTGGGTTGGGACTGAGAGATTAGAACTGAAGGCTTAGAGTTAGGGTACTCTACTCACAGGTGCTTATACCCCAAGGGCAAAAGAGATCTCCTTAGAAGAAAGGGTACAGATACGCTAGAGAACCCCACTGTATTAGCCAGATCACCATCTTCACAGGAGAAACTCAGGCAACAACGGAGATCAGTCAGCTGGCCTCCTTGATCTCCCCAAACTCTGGGCCAGTCCCCTTAAGCTGCACCAACCATCCTCAGCCTGGAATGCTCTTCTCACAGGGGCAGAGATGCTTCTTTTGTGCTACCAGAAAATGTTTCTGACCCTGCATTCTGCAGTGTGTGATACTTATCTTGTAGGTTCTGTGTTGCCTGCTTTGCAACATGTATTTATTGAAGGAAGGAACAAAGAAAGGAAGGGGAAAATGAAATGAGAAGAGATTATGCTTAGGGCCTCATTACAGAAATCAAGATTTTAGAGTTCTGATAAATTGGCTTGACAACATGTTATTTCAGAGAAAATATAATTGGACGCCCATTGTGTGGCAGACATTCCTGGAACAAAGGCCAAGCATTTTTAACCAACTTCAGCAGTACTCTGTCCATCTATTGACTGCTCTCCTGAGTACTGGCCTCATTTTCAGGCAGTATGTGGTAACAATAACATTCAATCCTCCAAAACAGTTCTGTCCTTGTCAAGGTCACTTGCTTACCAAGGATGTAGGGTCACTGATGGGCCTACCCAGGAGAGAGGATACCATATGAGGACAAAAATCAAGTAAAGGAAGAGAAGTCTGTTCTCAAAATCATAAAGGAGGCCATCAAATGCTCATAGTGGTTCTTGATCTGAAACTGACAGCGGAGACAGCAAGGGAGAGGGAGTAAATTCACTTGCTCCACCATCTTACTGTCTAACTTATAATCTATTACCAGAGATGTTACACCCAGAATTCCCTTTGCTGTGTATTTGAGGTTCTACAGATGAAGGAAAGTTTCAATAGAGAAAAAGTATCAGCTGACAATAAAGCCACTTGTCAGCATTAGCATATGAAGTCATGGTGTTTTTTTTTAAATTTATTTGAACTTTGCCTTTGGTCTGATACAAAAACAAATAAAAGATTGACAGATGTAGGTAAACTTTAAAAAGTTCTATGAAGTCCTGAGCATGTGATGATAAAGATAACGTGTAAGCATTGGAATAGACTCGAGTCCAAGTCCTGCTCTACCGTTTGCTCTCTGCTCACTATATATAAAGACTAGGTAAGGAACTTGAGTGTTGCTTCATTCTCTTCAGTACTTACCTGGGCATTAAATAGCAGAGTACATGAAACGCATTTAGCCTATCAGCATTGTGACAGTCAGTACTGGTCGGTATCATTGACACTGTGGTTTAAAAGTGTTACTGTGGTGGTGGTAAGATACCACTCTACCATATTTTAGTGTAGAGTTCTGTGGCAGCAAGTACATTCACACTGTTGTGCAGCCATCACTATCATGCATCTCCAGGACATGCGCACATCCCAAACTGGAATCGTATACTTCCTAAACAGAAACTCTCCCCCCAACCCCGATCATCACAATTCTACTTTTGATCTCTGTAAGTTTGCTCATTCTAGGTACAGCATGTAAGTGGAATTGTAAAATATTTGTTCTTTTGTGTCTGGCTGACTAAGAATTTGTGTCTTACTTACTAAGTTTTTTTTTTGTTTTTTTGTTTTTTTTTTTTTTAGTTTTTTGCCACAGGGTATATGCACTCAACATAGAGACATAAAGGGAGAGTGAGAAGTCACCCCTTCCCCCCCCACACACACACCCAGGGGATAGCCATGCCGCAATCTGTTCTCGTTCATTTTCTTCTTGGGATTTTGGGCACATACACGTGTACCAGGTTATTTTTCAAGCTGCCTGGCCTGGGTCTCAAACCATGGAGTCAGCTATGTGGGATCCAGTGCCTTAACCACCTTGCCAGCAGTGGCCTCCAATGACTTTTAAATGCAAATATTGTTGTATCAGTCAAGTGGGACATCCTAATCCTGTCTCTTAAAAACTTGGAGGGCAGGTCATTTTTCTTTAGCTTTCTTCTCTTGCACCTGGTCCTTCAGATGTCCCCAGATTTTAACTGTCACTACAGTCAACAAGTGCCACCTATGACTGTGATTTCTGCTTTCTTTATATAATCTTGGGCAAGCAGTTTATTGTCTCTGAGCCTTGGTTGTTTCATCTGTTAAACAGGATAAAGACAACTTGTGAAAGCACCTAGCATTGTATGTGGCTTGTTGTAAGATACACAGTTAAATATTAGATTTAGGAAAAAAGTATGTGTGCCAGGAGACTTCAAAAAGTCTGTGGAAATAATGGAATTAAAGTGCAAGCTTACTTTGGTGCAAAAACATTTTTGACATCTATGCATAATTTGTCTATCATATGCATTTTCTGTGAACTTTTTGGAGACCTTTTTCCTTTTGTACTTTCATAGGCTTCTTCTTCTGTGAGACTTTTTCTGTTCTCTCCCAACAACCATCTCACAGCTTCTCACTCTCATATTTGGGAAATGAAACCTCTACCTCTCGTGCCTATTCGCTCGCCAAGCCTGTCCAACCACAGGCTCTGCCTGGCATGAGCTAGGACTGCTGCTGGAACCACTGCCCTTGTGATTTAATTACTTTTATCTCATCCATACCCTTGGTCCTCAGGACTCTGCCTGCTGCTTTGCAGAGCGTGTTTGATAGCCTCCTTTCTCTACCTTTTAAATCTAAATGCAATGGCACTAATTCAGACAGACGTTAGAAAGGAACAGTGATCACTGAGGGAGACAAAATTCTGTGAAAACCAGAGCAAAAAAAGTATTTATAATTTACATAACACTATGCTCTGTCAAAAAAGGTGACAGTATGTACCATGTATATTTGTTTCTTTGGGCAGTTATGATGGTATTAAATACTGCTTACAACAACACAGGCATTGTGCTAAGCACCTTACATATATTAGTTTATTAATCAGTCCTCAAATCTTATCTATTTTATAGATAAATAACCAAAGACTTAGGTTACATAGCTTGCCTAACATTACATAGTAAATAGTAGAGCCAGATCAAACCCAGGAAGACTTGAACACTCATTGTCTGGCCACCACACCAGGGGATGCAGTGATATAGAGCATACTGAATTTTTACTTCAAATTGGGAGGTGTCTGGAAAGCTATAAATGCTTGTCCTTGGGCCAGCAGATAGCATGGTGGTTAGGGCACTGGACTTGCGCATGGCTATTCAAGTCCTTGACCTGGTGGCTTGCTTTCTCACTTTCTCTCAACAACAATAATAAATAAAATAATTCTGTTTTTAAAAGGTAGGTCCTTTATACTGTATTTTCTTCTTCCGCCTCTTCTTCTTCTTCTTCTTCTTCTTCCCTCTTCTATTTTTCTTTTGAGAGCCCTTATAATTGCTTTTTGAATACTAAACCCATCTGTTCTTCTCTGTTCCTTGCAGTAAGAAACATAAGGCTTCGAGAGAGCCACACAACTGTACACGTTTGAAATTCTTGTCAAGGAAGTGGCGATAACATGTTGAATCCATTCAAGAGTAAATGGTGACCTCAGTGATTCTTGTGGTTGGAATTTTTCTTTCATAATCAAAATTGTAAGACCATTTGCTTAATTCCCTGTAAAGGAATGCCTATAGAGCAAGAAGCAGGAATATTCTGTACATGGTATTTGAATAATATGTTGCCTTTAAATCAAAAATAAAATGTCCCAGGTCATTTCAGTGGCCTGGCAGTAATACACTACTAGTAATGCTGGATTTACTTGGAAGATCATGAGTTTGATGCCCTGAAAGGGGGTGTCATGACATTAAATCCTTTAAAAAAATTAGTCTCATGTGTAGAATTTATTGTCTATATGAAAGAAATAAGCAAGAGTCACTTATTAGAAGGTTTCATGTGCATTATCACTGTGGTCGCCGGAGCAGGTTCATGAGAATGTCCCTTGGAAAGTTTTTATTTCTTCTATTAGAACTTTGATTTCCTTTTGTTGTTGAGCTCATTTTTTAAAAGTTTCCTTTTATAAAAAAAACTTTAACAATATATGTAGGTTTTATAGCATAGTAGTAATATATCATTTATATTTGAAACTGAGCTACTAATATGACATACAAGGTATGTCAAAAATACCTTACACTTATGAAATGGAGTGTGTTGGTTTAGTTTAGAGGTTTTTTTGTTGGTTTGTTTTTTAAGTTTGATATAGAGCCACATGTGCTCTTCAGAGAGAGATCGGGAAAGGGGAGTAAGAAACCACCCACAATCCCATCTCCATTCTACTCTCAGGATTTTTGTGCACACACACACACACACACACACACACACACACACAGCCTGGCATGTTTTACTTTTTTCTTTTTCTTTTTTTTTTGGAGAGGTTTTTGCTATAGGTGTGCGTGTGCTCTCCAGAAAGTCAGAGAGAGAGAAACAGAGAGACAGAAAGTGAGAAATCACCCCCCAGGGGGGATGGCCACACTGCAATCCCCTCTACTCCAGTCTCCTCTCGGAATCTTGAGCATGCACGCACAGGCACCCGGTATGAGTTTGAGTTACTGGGTCTGGGACTCAAATCGTGGTTGACTACATGGGAGTCCAATGACACGGACATTATGCCAACTGCTGGTCCCAACCTGGCATATTTTTCAAGCTACCAGGTTTGGACTCGAACCATGTAATCAGCCATGTAGGATTTAACAGCCTTAACCACCATGCCACTAGCTGGCCCCTGGTTTAGAGAGCTTTTGAAATTGTAAAGTATTAGGAATTCTCATGAGTTTGAGAGTTAAACTTCTATTGCTCTGCACTCCTCAAAGTCTGTGCTACTTTCACTTCCTCTTTAACACTTCTCTTGCCTTTGGGCTTTTACAGAATCTGTCTCCTCTTTCTCAAGGAAACCCCCTTTCCTTGATGTTTGTTGTTCAACTCCACCCTACCCTTTCAGTCTTAGCTAAAGTATTCTTTCTTCCCTATCATTTCTAACTAAGGAGCCTCGCCTGTGTGCTTTGTCCGGTCCCCTCCTCTCCTTTAACATTAATCATGTTGCATGCTTAGATGTTTAAATTCCAGTCCAAATTTGTAATAATCGCCTCACATTTTGACAGACTGGACTCTGTAGTCTCAAGTTTCTGGTCCTCTGTTTAAAAAGAAAAATACTGGACATGAGAGAACCCTTCCTTCTAGTATAATAGAGAAGCTTCTCCAGCCTTTACATGCCGCCTACATTCTCCTTTGTCAACTGGTTTGATCTTCGCAAATTGTTTATTAGATACCTTGATAGTCTCACTTAAATCAATGATTTCCTCACTTATTCTTTTCTTCCTCTGTCTACCCCCCACCCCACCCTGCTTTCTTTTCTGTTAGACTAATAGTTTGGCCCAGCTAGTCCTGATTTTCCTCCAAATACTTATGCACTATAGGAAATTAAGCTTGGTCCTCTAGACAGTGTTAGCACATACAAGAGTTGATTGAGACAGTGGCCGGCTCAGAAATGCTGCTGAGCACAGAGCCAGAGGGGACAGGCAAAGATGATTTTAGATGAGATAAGATTTAGTAGGATGACCTTTGAATCACAACCAATCTTTTAATGCAAATTTTTTCTAATTCAAAGGTTTTCATTCTCAAGTTTCTAATCTATTTTTTTCTTTCTCAGTGCCTGTATAAGTTCTGTTTTTCAAAATTAAAAAAAAAAAAAAACATTTTTTCTTTCTATTCACTTGAATCCAAGACAAGGATGCTAGAAATTATACAGTCAGCAGAACTGTGTTTGCTTATGAAAGCAAAAAATAGCTGAATTACTTGAAATCCCATTTTGTTTATGCCCAATTTAAATATGACCTTGACTTTGTTTAATTGCACTAACTCGATAGTGTGTAATAACCATTCCTCAGATGTTTTTCTAGATCATAAATTCAGGTTTATGTTTTATCCTGTTAGTTGATTCAAACAGTATATTATTTAAGTTAAAATTGTGTTGATTATTTCTTTTGTGGATCTAAATTGCAGATTTGCTCTTCTCCTCTCTCCCCAGTACTAACTTAAACAAAATAGACAGATGGTCTCAAAATAGGCACCACCTTCAAAATTTATTTTTAACAATACTTTGCCTTTGCCTTTAATGCTAGTTCTGCTTTAATGGCTTCTCATGATTGTGCTTTATAAAGCATGGTACATTACATTTGTCATTTCTTAGTGCCTCAAATTTTGTTGTACATCTTTAATAAACAAATCATTCTTTTAACTAGCTGAATATTAAAATGTAAACTTCTTATTGAAAGATATTTGCCTTTTAATAGTTTTTTTTTAATGTGTTGAGGTAAACATCCTATGGCTCCTAGTATTAGAATTATCACAGTTAATTGGCCTGTCCCTGGAGCATAGTGGTTAAGCACTGTACAGAGGAAGCTGGATCCCACAAGGTCAGCTAGGGTTTGAGTTTCAGCCTAGGCAACTTGAAAAGCCTTCTGAGTGTGTGCACACGTGACCAGAATCCTGACAACATGGGGAACCAAAGAAACAAGATTGCAGCATTACTAGGCCCCACTGAGGGTGCTTTATCTCTCTCTCTCTCTCATGTACACATACACACACTCTGACATATATAAAAATGATTATCACAGTAATTGTCAATAATTTATTACAATTAAAGGTATAAATGATTAATTAGGAGATCATGTATATGTAGGAACATTGACTAAGAATAGGATTTACATCTGATGATTTCATCTTTTCACAAATTTAGGAACTTAATTATCTGGATTATTTGAAGAGTGAAACCTCATAAGTGCTTTTAAACAACAGTGGAACTAATCCTGTTTTTAAAAATATTATACCCTTAAAATCTTTTTGCCTTGTGAAAAATGTAAAGAATATATAAAATACAGGTAAACAAAGAGAACATAACCACTTGTAATCCACTCTAATATAAATCCTTCTTGTCATTTTTCTCTTTAGCTAAAATTATGCATGTGTGCGTATGTGTGTAAAATTAAGTGAAAAAAGAAATCCTGTACAAATGATGTATATAGAATTCCTTTTTGTGAAAAATGAGAGGAAAACAATATATACAAACACTTATCAGTTTTTGATAGAACACTTTCCAGTTTTTTATACTGAAGCTTTCTGTATGTATATATATTCAACATGTCTTTTGTCAGCTTTTATAGAGCAAAATACATTTACATACTCAAAACTTAATATCAAATATTTAACAAAGCAATGTTATTGACCATTTGTGTGCTTCAATAAATCATTTTTTTGTGCTCCATTTGTCTTCTAGGCTGTTGCCTTGACTATTGATTTGTCAGAGGAGCTTAGTCATTTTTGCCATCCTGTTAACTTTGGGTATGGTTCATGTGGTTTACCTTTATGCTGTCTTTGTGTGTGTGTGTGTGTACTACATCCCTACAAAAGAAATTGCTGGGTTTTACCTCCTGTGTCTGTCTTGCTCCTTCATGGTCCACGATGCCAGTTCAGGTTGTCAGTACAATGAAACCAAACTGAGGGGATGGGAGCAGATTATTCTGCCATTTCTGTAGATCTTTGAGTTGCACATCAAATCTAGGGCTGATCACTCCACATTTGTTTAAACTGCCTGTGAAGTTCACAGTAATTTTTTCCAGCTTTGTGGTCATGGATGATTTCAAATTTGCTCATGTAACCAGGCTTCATCATCATATTAGAAACTGGGACAATGATTTTAGAACACAGCTTAATAGGAACCTGGCATTTGCCTGTTTTTTGGGCATTGTCGATGCTCTTGAGCCCTTCAACCTGGACATTCATGTGGATTGTTATGGCACCACAGAAAGATGCCAGAAAGAGCTGTGCTGTCTTTTACTATATGAAAATTTAGTTTTTTAATGTAATCAAATCAACAAAGCGATTGTTTCCTTTGTGACATCTGAGTTCTAAGTGATACTTGGCAAGGCCATTTTTTCTTCAAATTCATGTGTATGTATTTATATGTACATATATATTATGTATTACTATATTAAATTTAGAAATTTCACATACATAAAATTCATTTTTCTAAATGATTAGGGTAGAGCTCTACCTGCTTTCCTTCCAATGGCCCAGTTTTCCAAGCACTGTTTTAAAATGCCCCCTTTGTTTTATGCTTTTCTCCATATATATCTGAGTTTAGTTTGGATTTTTCTATTCGGTTCCATTGATATTTATCTATTCTAATACCAGTGTCAGATATTTAAATGTCTGAAGCATTTTTCTACACTTTTAAATTTAGTAGACAACTCCATTTTTATTATTATTTTAAACTATTCCTGATGGCCCTATGGCACAATGGTTAAGCAACCATAGATCCCATATGGCCAACCATAGTTCACATTTCACCTTTGGTGGCTTGAGAAACAGCTGTATATGTGTGTCTGTCCCAAATCTTGATGGGATGAGGAAAGAGAAGAAAAAGGATTGCAGCATGACCGTGTCCTCTGTGGAAGTGCTTTATTTCTCTCTCTCTCTTTGGTGAACATATGTGCCCTTCAGAATGAATAAATGAATGAATGAATGAATGAATATCTCTTGAATATATTGCCATATTTACTCTTCTGTTAAACTTTTGAATCAATTTGACACCTTACTATAGTGAGTTTTCTCTTAAAGGACTATACTGTCTGTCACCACTAATCTGAGGGGTTTTTTATAATATTACTTTAAAAAGTTTTAGATTTTATTTCTAGATATTTTATAACAGGATGGTTGCTGAGTGAATTTTTCTTTGCTTTTTTCTTTCTTGTGCACATGCCACAGAGATACAGAAAGGG